>NC_050599.1:4905829-4935829 GCF_013368585.1 Megalops cyprinoides
TCCATCATTTTAATATGAGGTTTTTAAATAGTAACAAAATATAATGAAGGGCTGACGCTCATGCATTTAAATTACAGTGTAATGTAAGAATATGCAATTAATATAAAATATTTAAAGTGTTACATTGAACTGTATTTCTGTATAAAAATAATTCAAATGTACAGATTGTAGTGACTGCAGTTTTTTATAGTATTAGATACACAGTTGTATCCTTGCTTTATATATTGCTCTGGGAGTGAGGGTCTGCTAGGTGACAAACCAAATGTTGATGAATACAAAAACCCAGATGTAACCCGAGCACTCTGGCGCCCCCTGCAGGAGGATGCTGGCGTACGACCGGCGGCTGGAGCCACGGGTGGGCGAGAGGGTGCCCTACGTCATCGTGTACGGGAGGCCCGGGGTGCCCCTGATCCAGCTGGTGCGGCGCCCCATGGAGGTGCTCCAGGACCCCAGCCTCCGGCTCAACGCCACCTACTACATCACCAAGCAGATCCTGCCTCCTCTCGGCCGGGTCTTCACCCTCATCGGGGTGGACGTCTTCAGCTGGTACCAGGAGCTGCCCAGGGTGAGTGCGAAAGCAAGGGGGGGTTACCAGTCCCGGAGGGTGGCTGCACACTCTCCCCGCCCCAGCCAATCACCACACGCCCCCCAGAGGCTTATTTAGAAGGAGATGGTTGCTCTGCTGTTCATTTAACTTTAACTTGAATGGATACATTTATGTCTGGTTGTGCTGGAAATGTGCTGGAAATCGCTCTGGATAAGAGCATCTGCTAAATGCATGTATTGTAAAAGTAATGTTAGATGGAAAATCTGAAGCGCTGTGTACCTCCCTCTTCTTTGCTTGGGTGCCTTTGTGTTTCTGAGTTTATGTATTCACCTGTAGATTGCAGACTTGTCTCATGTTTCCTGTTTTGTAAGTATGTTATATCGAAAGGCAAGGAGTTTAAACTGCCCTGATCTGGCAGCATAAAGCCTCAGAAATGTTTCTGTTCTTTACTGTGGGGCCCAAGAAGACAGTGCTGTAGGACAGATGTGATGCTTGCCGTTTCATGTAGTGCAGGCTCCCCCTGGTGGTCAGCTGTGTGAAGTGACACGCAGGTTCAGCATTAAGGTCTGTATTGCCCATTTTGGGCAGGCCGGCTGCTCTGGAGTGATTAGCATGGGCACCTCGCCCCCTGGGTGGGGAATCAACCCGACAGGAAGGAGAGAGCAGCCAGAAAGCAGCACATGGCAGAAGAATACGTCTCTTTCAACCACCCCTCCCCCCCTCTCTCCCAGGCCTGCTAATGCACGCCCCTGCAAACTTACTAAGACCTTCCTGAATGTTCAAACTGTACGCAAACGGAAACGCTACAGCATATTTTTCACTTTAGGTAAAATTAGCCAGGGGCGTGCATCAGAGTAAAAGGGAAGTTTAAGCCTCGCTTTTTATATTTTGGGTTTTTTTTTCAGTTGTTTTTTCTGTTGAGGAGGGATGGAAGTTTAATAGCTGCTGATGAAACACTAATGCTTTGAGTGAGTCTTCTGATGCCGCAGTCTGACTCTGGCGCGGGCGCTCACTGATCATTCTAATTGCACAAAATGAAGAGCGTGAAGTGGTCTACGAGTGTTCCTCGTATAACGCTTACATCCGACTGATGCGCTGTGGCATTTATAATGCCATCCTTCCGTGTTTTTCATGTCTTCCTGCCTGTCAAACCCCTGCAGCAAAGCCAGAATGCAGCTGCACGACTTGTGTACAACCTCCCTACAAGTAGTCGAGTCCCACCCCTGCTCAAATCACTTCACCGGCTTCCTGTTAATGCTCGCATTAAGTTCAAAACCTTGGTGCTGGCATAGAGGACAGACATAGTGCTTGAATGGTGTTGTGCTCACACTTACTGGTCTGGAATTGTTGTTGGCCTGGTCTGAAACTGTTGCTCATTCAACCTGAATGGATACACTTCTGTTCTGCTGTGCTGGAGGTCACTCAGGATAAGAGCATCTGCTAAATGAATGTGTCAAATCTATTTCCTACTAAACTATAGTAAAGAAAATGTAATCTAATGGTTTAACGCACTCATTATCTCAACCAGCTAGCTTCTACCTTGTCTGGGAGGGTTTCTAATATTGTTGTCTCCTTATGGTTTTTTGCTTGTGTTGTACTCTGCCTCACTTGTAAGTTGCTTTGAATAAAATTATCTGCCAAATGAATAAATGTAAATGTGAATGTAATGTAATGTGGTGTAATGTAATGTGTGTGCGGTTTGTCCCCAGATCCAGAAGGCGTGCTCGGTGGCGGGCGGGGGCGAGGAGGCCGGGAGGAAGGGCACCATCTCGCAGTACTTCACCACGTTGCACTGCCCCGTGTGTGACGAGCTGACCCAGCTGGGTGTGTGCGGGCGGTGCCGAGCGGAGCCCCAGCGCGTGGCCGTCACCCTGCAGCAGGAGATCCGGCAGTGGGAGGCACAGCAGGAGCAGCTCCTCAAGGTAGGGCTCGCGGGCGCCAGTAGGAGGCGCCATTTCACATGTGTCAGAACTTTTACATTGCATTACATTATTGTCATTTAACAGACACTCTTATCTAGAGTGTTCCACTGGGCGGAGTGTTCCACTGCAACACTGGGTGGGAAATCAACAGAAAACACAACACCCATGTACATAGCAGTGTGGTGTAGTGATAAGGAGCAGGGCTTGTGACATGAAGGTTGTCCATTAGGCAAGGTACCTAAGCCAGAATTAGCCAGTGAGAAGGAGGGTAGCGTAGTGGTGAGAAGCAGAGGTCGAAACTGAAGGGTTTCTGGTTCGATTCCCTGCTGGGGGACTGCTGTTGTACCCTTGGGCAATGTACTTGAGTTCACAATTGCCCCAGTAAATATCCAGCTGTATAAACGGATAGCATGTTAGACCTTTAACCCATGTCTTTATATTACAACACATTATTATTGCTGATGCTCTTATCCAGAGCGACTTACAGAGGTTACAGTTTTTACATGTTTTTACAAGTGTTACAAGTTTACTCTCCCCAGTGGCCTTGTGTTTCCTTTCCTGTCCTGACTGACATTATGGGCTGCTCCGCTGCTACACCCCTCACCTGTGGCTGAGAGTGACACCCCCCTCTCTGTCTGCCTGCCCCCCCCCCCCCCCCAGATCTGCAGGAGCTGCAGCGGCGGTGCGGAGCGTCAGGTTCCCTGCGTCTCACTCGACTGCCCCGTCCTCTACAAGCTGTCCCGGGTCACCCGCCAGCTGTCCAAGGGCCCGTACCTCCGGCAGCTCCTGGAGCAGTTCTGACCCATCCCGACCCATCTTGCACGCACAGCAACATTGGTGCTAAATGCTGTTTTTGTGTTTTGGTTTTTTTTTTTTTTTTTAATTCAGCTGCTTTCGTGTGTCATTTCCTTTTTAAATGGTGCTTTGATTATACCCCATCGGTTTGCAATTTGTCACACGAGTATTCGAGCAAGCTGCAGGATGCTGGACTTGGCCTTGCAGTGAAGAGGAGGGAGGCTGTGTTTTTCCCCCCCGGCTTGTGTTGCCCCCCCCCCCATCTTACATCACTGCGTTGTTATTAGCTGCTATTGGTTGTCAGTGAAGCTGCGTTTTCATCAGACAATGAGCTCACAGACCGTCGGGTCTGCACCGTCAAAGAGGATTCTTCAACAACAACTCATTTCATAAGCGCTGTACCATTTTGAAATGCGGGACTTTGAAGTCTTGAACGTTCTTTCTAAGGAGCTCCCTCTGACTCTAAGGTAGACGAATTAAACCACTGTTTAAATTCAAATTTTTTTATATTAAAATAAAGCTCTTTTGTAAATAGAAATCCTTTCCTTGTAAAGTGGCCACTCAATGTGCACCGGCATTTAAAATTGGGGAGGGGGGTTGGGGGGGGGGGGGGGGGGGGGAATAAAAACGGTTCTGACGATAGTGGGGGAGGGGATGAAACGATTTTTATTAATTCTGTTTCAGGGTGCCATGTGTATGTGTTTCCATTCATATTTTCTCTGCCTTGAAAAGGATGTTTTTATTTCTGTACGTTTTCTTCAAAGAATAGTCCTTAAACTCTGAGCCTCCAAGCGCCTGCAGGGGGGGATGGAGGAGCAGAAACGAGTACCTATGTGTCAGAGTTTTTAACTTCTGGGACTGTTGCAATACTGTATTTTGATAATTTATGGCGAGAGTATATATTATTTCCTTGTGCAGGTTTGTTTTTTACACACATTTCTAATGCTTTCTCTATGCTCAGCTTACCTATGTAAAGACTGATTCTATAATTGCCCAAACAATTGTACACAAGATCTGTGTATTTGTATAGTTGTAAAAAAAAAAAAATCAGAACTGAAGGAAGTGTGTTTTTGTTTTGTTTTTAATGGATATTTCTGTGGGTGGAGGTTAAAGATTGATATAATAAAAGTAAATGTATGAAAATGTATTTGTGGTGAACTGTGTGTGTGTGTTTTCTGCCTTCAGTCTGTTGATAATGTGTCTGCATAAATCTGTTAACACCACAACAGTGCTCCACTAAATACCCTACGGTGGAAAACAAGATGCTACAATGCACGAATGTTCAGGGATTAAAAACATGGATAAAAAAGGACCCACATACTCCTATGACATTATTCAGGTGGAGTGTTTATGGCCAATGTGGATTAGTTATTGGGGTCATTGGGTTTATGCCCCAAGATTGACACTACTTCTTAACACCTCAGTGGCTCAAGTGCTGCAAGTGAAGTTTCTGTGAAATAAAGTCTTCCGGGTGCATATTTTACTGATTTCACACGGAGATTATTTCACACACAGATGGATTTCAAGGACTGGACAGTCTGTTGTACACCCTTACAAAGGTGTGCTGGGCCTCCACAGTATTCTGTGGCACAGTTTAATCCTCTTGTTGGAAAAAGCCTTTTCACTGGTTTTATCTACAGCTGCGACCGAGACAATTTTCACTTCCAATACAAATTTTGAAGAAAATAGTCCAACATAAAAGTCTGACAATTCAATAATTAGCAACTACGATGTGCACCTTTTCTGAGTTTACAGCAACTATGTACAGCGTCACAATGTTCTGAACATTTACACAAACCACAAGAGGAAATAATTACAGGAATATGCAACCAACTCCTGTTATACTCAATTCACGGACAATGCACAGAAATGTAATCATTCAGGCCACACTGGCAACTCTCATGTTTTTTTTGGATTGATTTGAACAATTGTTGAAATTCTCATTGGACTGAAATGATAATGGATTTTTAAAAAAAAAATCAGCTTTGAGCAATAAGAAAAATAAGCAAAAACAAACAAACATCATTTTAGGGATACACCTGGTGAATTAAAATTACGCATCTCACGTAATTGTCACTAGTAAGTGCTATTTTTATAAAGTAAACCTAGGTGGTTTTACCCAAATCGTAAACAATTCTAATTCTGTTACCTTGTATGTTGTGAATGTATTAACTTAAGTCCTACTTCCTAGGGGTCCTGACTGGCTCAGCTGGCTAAGGCGCTCATTCTGAATAAAGGGTACCAATCACATGTGTCTCTCACCAGTAGCCACGTGGAAGAGTGGAACACAGTCTGCTGGGTTCTTCCCCGGGTTCCCCTGATGCACTGCTCTCAGGATCCTCTGACGCACTGTACCTCTGAGTCAGTCAGGTAGCATCAGGGAGAAGCACCTCTGCTCCAATCCATGTTCTGCCTCCTGGTGCACTATGGGATTTGTAGTGTTAAAAGCTGTCACATTAGGCATGGGTGGGTACAAAAGAACTGCATTTGTTACGCACCAGTGGTGCAGAGAACGTTGCACTCAGACGAGTCTGATTTACACCTGGCAATCCGAAAAGTTAGGGGTGAAAGGGGGGGACGAAATAAATCTTAATACATCCAAGACTGACTGACTTCCAGGTTTACATCACAGTTTAAGTGCACTCCAGAACCAAGTCCTCTGTTTCAACGTACCTGGTATACCTCCAACTCAGAGGGTCTGCAGTAACTCAGACATCTACACACCACAGGTCTTACTGACTCTAGTTTTCTAGTTCTAGGAACGAGGACTAGTAAAGTCTAGTTCTAGTTCTAGGAAAGTCTATTTCAATAGACGACAAAGTTCCCATCAATGCACAAAAGAGCAGTTTGTCCACAGGAACTATTTATGGCAAAATCCATTTTAGATTTTCACCACTGAGTTACAGATCCCCTGAGCTGAACATATATCAGACACACTGTCAATAGAAGAATATTCACCTGTAAAGCTCATACAAGCTAGCAATGTATTAATTAAACACTACTTACAAACCAAACTAAATATTGACCACAATTTTGCTTTGACCCTAGGCCTAAACTAAACCCTACCAGTATTTCAGTGATATCAAGTACACTGTGTGCACATCACTGATAACAAACTGCCAGTGCTGCATATCAAGTCATTAACTGGTGTCCCCTAAAGTGTATCTGTACATTTCAGTATGGCTAGCCACTCAAAACAGCTCATTTCAGTCAGTGAGATGACGGATACGGTTCGAATCTTGAAGGCATGCAGGTCAGATGACTGAAACCAACCAGACATGTAGTTTTAAAGGCCAAAGGAATCCAGATGTTGTCCCAGCGACAGTCTCTCCTAAAACATTTGGCTTGTGAAAGTGTATGAAATCATTTCAACCTTTTGAACCTGGGAAGATCTGGTGATCCCAGGCAGCCCCCCCCTCCACGGCTCAGCGGTCTCTTAGTCCCTCTTCTCTCTGTCCAGGGCGATCAGCAGCTTCCTTCGTGGCGAGTCCCCCAGGAGGGTGACAGAGGGGTCAGAGAGTGAGGACAGAGACGCAGGCTCTGCCGCGGGGTCAGAGGTCACCGCGGCGGCCGTGAGGGTGGCAGGGAGGGCGCCCGCTGGGGCCAGGGTGACAGCGCCCAGAGGGAAAGCCTTCCCGGGCGAGTTGAGAAGGCCGGCGTCCTCCATTTCGATCACCTCGAAGTCGGCGTCATTCCACTGATCCGCCTCGTCCCCCCCTTCCGCCGCCTCCCCCTCCTCTTCCTCCTCCTCCTCCTCGTCCTCGTTGCCGCCGGCGTCCAGCAGGGCCTGGCGGTACTCGCTGTCCTCGGTCTCGGGCCGGCCCCGGTCGCGCGGCTTCTTACCCGCCCCGCTGCCGGCACCGCCGGGCGAGGTGGCCAGCTTGTACATGACGGGGAAGAGGATGGAGGTGACGGTGGCGGTGCCCAGGCACAGGTACATGAGCACCGGGTGCTCCCGTGTCCGGCCCAGGAGGAAGCCCACCAACGCCGGCAGCACCATCTCGCCTAGCGCCGCGCCCACCACGAACACCGCCGCCGAGCGGCCCGTCACCGTGGTGTACTGCTCCACCCAGGAGATGCCGCTGGGGAAGGTGGTGGCCATGGAGACGCCGTAGAGGGCGGTGCAGGACCACAGGGCCGCCCTGTTCCGGCTGAAGAGCGTGAGCAGCAGGGAGGACAGAGTGCAGCCCACCAGGCTGAGCAGGATCATGCTGCCGGGCGACATGCAGGCGGCGCAGATGATCGCCAGGCCCCGGGCGGTGGCGAACGTCCCCCAGAAGAGCGAGTTGAGCCCGGCCGCCTGGGCCTGCTCCATGTGGGCGTAGTCCTTGGCGTAGGTGAAGATGAAGGAGCCGTAGGCCACCTCCGCCCCCACGTACCAGAAGAAGAAGAAGAAGAGCAGGAGGATGAGGGCGTTGTGGTGCCTGGCCACCAGCGGCTTGCCCGAGGCCGTCCGGGCCCTCTCGCGGGCGGGGGTGCCGCGGGAGTACAGGATGAAGAAGAGGAGGGACACCAGCAGGACGAAGGCCCCGATGACGATGTAGGCCCACATGGACTGCAGAGAGCTGCTCTTGCTGCGGGCGAACGGGAGGACCGAGCCCAGCGCTTTGGACACCCGGTCCGATTCGGGCGGCGCCGGTTCGGCGCTGGCGTTCCTGCCCGGGTGCTGGCCGGTCCCGAACATCAGCTTGGCGATGATGGGGGAGACGAAGGCCCCCGCAGCGAAGCAGAAGTGCAGGGCCTGCATGTGCGGCCCCGCCTGATCCCCCCAGGTGTCGAGGATGAGCACGTTCCCACCTGACAGGGCCAACCGTAAAAACACACAATTAGCCTTTTCATCCATCAATGCCAGTGAAAAACAGAGAGCAGCACCGGGTGGAAAAACAACAAAAAATACAGCCCCATGTACACAGCAGCAGTGTGGCGTAGTGGTAAGGAGCAGGGTTTGTAATGTCAAGGCTACCCATTTGATTCCTCACTGGGGCACTTCTCACCTCATTAACTTTAACCCATGTCTTTATATTACATTATTGTCATTTTGCAGATGCTTTTATCCAGAGCGACTTACACAGGCTACAATTTTTAGCTTGATATTTACTGAGGCAATTCTGGGTTAAGTACCTTGCCCAAGGGTACAGCAGCAGTGACCCAGCGGTGATTTGAACCAGCAACCTTTTGGTTACAGGCCCTCTTGCTTACCATTAGGCTACACTATGCTACGCTGCCGCCCAACTATCTTATCCAGAGTGTCTCCTAAGCAACTAAAAAAAAATGCAAAAAATGCAAACAATACATTAATTCAGATTTGACAGCAGAACAAAGGCCCTGCCAGCACTATCACACATAACCTTTTCCCGTAGGACCTGTCAATGTACTGCACACACAGTCAGATGATTCACTATGATAACAGTCACTATCCTCATACTCATACCTGTGTCCAGGAAGCCCATGGTCACACCAACACAGGACATGAGAACAGTGAGCAGTAGGGCCTTCTTACAAAACGGAATCGCACACATCCCAAAAGCCGTGAGCAGCATGGAAAACCCTGAGGAGAAGAGAAACATGAGCTATGTATTCTGTGCTGTTGTGGTCATGTTGTACAAAACTAACTGGAAAAGAGCAACTAAATGTGCTGAATGTATAGGGCAGAGAACAGCTTCTCAAAAGTTGCTGAACTTCTCGTAAGTTCTCAAAAAGACCGCAGGTATATCCAAACAGCCTGTTCAGGCACATATAAATGTATGAAACTGGCAATGCCAGAGTTGCTATTTTTTAAAACTGCAGGTCCTGTAGAATTCCGTCTATCTATGTGCCTTTACCGTTAGGCTTCAGTTTAATCTCAATTCATGCAAATTTACCGTATTCAACAGCAGCTCTTTCTATGCAAACACAGTCAGTTCAAACTCCACTTCACGAGTACACATTCCATTCACAATTCACCCCAGCTCCGACAGCCACAGCGCTAACTAAATGTTAGCATTATATAAACACCGGACACATCAGTCTCACACTTGGATTATTATGGGAATCTGTCAGAACAAGCTGAAATGCAGCGGCTATCTGATGACTTAAAGGCAAAATGCAATGCTCTCTGAAGAATCAGTAACTAACCTTACAATGACCATTTCCCATGCATATCTAAACTGTGCTTGAAACTGGTTTCAGGTTTTTTGCAACAAGAAACTGGTAAATGTTGAGAATAAACGGGGAATGTAAAGGGTGAAGCAGAAATTACCAAGCACTGGACGTACGGAGCACACAGCAAATTTAAAGCATTATTTAGAAACACTCACATAACAGATTATAAATACTTTTTCGGCATTGCAAAATCTTTCCTGTGGTTTCTTCTCGCTGAACCATCCCGGTGTCTAATACGTGCTCCACAGCATATTACCTGGAGGCACAAAGACTGAAGTTCTAATTTAGTTAAACGCTAATCCCAGAGCATACTAAGCAATGGCAAAGGGCCAGCTGTTCTCCCCTCCTAAGTTGCCAAGGGGACCAGCCCTGGAGGCTCAGTGGCATCTCAGCAGAGCTGAGAAGTGAGCTGACCGCAGCACTGAAAACATGTGCATCCTGTCTACAAGGGTTCCCCAAGTACTGATCCAGGATCAGTCGACTCTACACCGATTGATTCATGACTTTTTTATGCAAAGTACAGGGGGTCAAAGGGCATGCTGCATATGGCCCTGTATTAGGGGACAAAGCCACTGGGTGCTACTACACTGCATTACATTACATTTATTTAGCAGCATCTCTCACTCAGAGCGAGCTCCAGCACAAGAAAACACAAGTGTATCCATCCAAATTAAATGAGCAACAGTGTCAGACCAGGCAAACAACACTCCCAGACCAGTGAGCATGAGCACCGCACCATCCGAGAACGTGTCCTAATCCGAAACTAGACAGCCTAGAAAACTATGACAAGTGTGTACGCTACCATACATCTCCAGATCACAGTATCCCTAACACATAGCGATACTGCAAGTAAATAAGCAGCGAGTAATACTAGTACAAGCGGCAGGTGCTAGGGGGTGGGGACTGAAGTGGAACCGAGAAGCGGTCTGACTTACCCAGCAGCAGGTGGTGGTTCATGCAGTCGAAGAGAACCCCTCCCAGCACCGACCCCCCGATGTAGCCCATGGAGCGGCCCACGAAGATGTAGGAGATGTTGCTGATGTTCTTTTTGACGTTGATGGCCAGGTCCTCGAAGGTGGGACCCAGCACTGAGATGCACATTCCCTGCAACCACAGCAGCAACGATCTCCATCATTCAGAGTTTCCACAGGAGGTGTTCATCTGTATCTTCAGCTAATGTCAGATTGCACAGGTAAACTCATGGTAGGGCTTAAATAGTGTTGTGCTCACACTCACTGGTCTGGTAGTGTTGTTAGCCTGGTCTGACACTGTTGCTCATTCAGCTTGAATGGATACATTTCTGTTCTGTTGGGCTGCAAACTGCTCTGGATAAGAGCGTCTGCTAAATGAATGTAATGTAATGTCATGTAATGTGTTTTCACAGCTTGGGAAGGCAACGCTTACAGACAGGCTAAAGTCCAGTTTCTCTCTGGCACAAACAAATTTTCTGCTTTTTATTGCTCTGGTTAATAACACTGCTTTCAAAAGCTTGCATACATTTTCTGTAGGATTATTAAGTTTCTGACATGGATATATATATATAAGGCACAATCCTGTCATTTGCATATGATATTTTTAGTGCATAGACAGCTGGCAAAGACAGGCTAGGGAAAGACACTCAGTTGCTTCACTTCTTACTCCACTTTCTGTTACAGCTCAGTAACTAAACTGTCGTTTCCCTGCCTGGGGGAAGGTTCTGTCCTCCACTGCTGAGAACAGTGAACAGCAGGTGTGTGACCAGCCAGTTTTACAAGACCGAAATGCAAATAGTACAAACTCAGGCAAATTTAACCACCTCCACCGATTTCATCTGTTCATGGGTAGTGGGAACTTGAACTATTGTGCACCCACGCTGTTGTTATAAAGTTTCGTACACATACTGGCAAAGCCGCAGGGCAACATGTCAGCTTTCCTTGCACCATTTCAGTAACATAAAGTTATACGTTAATTCAAATTTCAACACATTACAGGAGTGAACAGGAGTGTAATCGACCTCTCCTTTCAGTCTGGCTCTATCTCACGTCATCACTTACAATAATGAAGCGGTCACGACTTAAAAAGCTAAACATTAGCAACTGGGAAAGCGCGGGGGTTTGGTTCTAGCTGGACGTAAGGTGAAGTGGCCGCAGTAGGTGGACGGCCTGCTTAAATCGACGTTACCAGTCCGAGGAATGATCCACAGAGCGCCAAGGTGATCAGCCAGCGATGACAGCCCCCGGAGCAGCTCGAACCCCCTCCTCGGACCGCCACCCGCTCGGATCCCGAGTTGGGAAGCTTCCTGGCCCCTTTGATCGCGCTCTTCACACCTCTCCTCGCATCTTTCCTCTTGTCAAAGAGCGTGTCTTCGTCCTGATCGTCGTTGTCGTCGTCCTCCTCCATCCTGGCGAAACGAACTTGCTTCTTTTTCACCGCGGGCTCGCCGGTGGCCGAGGCAGACATGGTAGACTAAAACAGCAATGCCCGGCCGATAATGTTAGCTAACCAGCGTTAGTGTTAGGTAGCAAAAGCTAGCTAGCTCTCTTGCAAAAAGAAAACGCACACGCAGAGGCGACTTGCGCGTCATGCGTAGACGCAGAAAAAAAATTAAACTGAACGCAGGTGCGTGCGTTTCGCCATCTCCCCTCCGAACAATTCTTCGTTTGCTAATATTTTGTCATCCTCACCCAGATAAGACAGCCCGTCTGCCTTACCTAGTGTGAGGGGGGTAGACGGGGCGTTATTGCAGTGCGCCCGTGTATCGTTGGAAGCGCCGCACGGCGGGCCGTATAGTAGTGCGGCAGTTTACAGGAAGTGGAAGTGCTGTTGGGGATGTACGGGCTGTCATGTGACGTTTGGATTTATACCGAGCAACGGCGAAATGTCAAAAAGGGTGTTTGGTATCGAGAATTCCTGATTTGATTTTCTTACGACATCTGCTGTTTCCTGCTAGCTAACTGGGCTCTTGTGCACTTTCCTTCTAGTAACGTGTCCTGTCACAAGCCAAGGCTGTTGGTCTGGCTATTTTGAGTCTGTATGCTCAACAATGAAGGTGAACTGAGGACAAGGCAGTTTAGTGCGACTGTTTGATCAAGGTGGGAAAATAACGATGACAAATGTCTTTACGTTGAATACAGCGATCGGTTTTTAATGTCATGCATCGCCAAACATAGGTCTACAGGAAGACTACAAAAAAGTAAAACAGTCGCGCAAAACAAAAGACTAAAACATTACAGCATTTTGGGGATTTCAGTGACCTTGTTTTGTTTTTGCATTAATACATTTTTGTGCAGATATGTCATATTCTTTCAAAACAACATTATTCCCTTAGAAGAAGGAAACAGTTCCTTATCCAGGAAAGCGTTACGGTTTCATTCGGCGCACATTCAGACATCCATATATGATCCTTTTCCGGTCACTTGCTCATAGCACAGGGATATTGTGATACCTGGGATCCACGCACACCTGTCTGGTCAAACCTCATCATTTGACACATGAAACTATATATACGAAACACTGCTTGAATGACTGCTTGCAAAGCGCAATACTGATGTCACTCGCACTATGGCGGCTCTGAGTTGTGGCATTAGGCGCTATGATCGTCAGAAGATGCATTTCACGTCAGAGCTGCGTTTTTCGCATTTGTGAGGGTTCCACTCGGGGCTAATGGCACATTGAGTGCAGCGCTCAGCCATGTGACAAAGGTATTGTTAACACATATTGCAAAGCGTATCAAACTGTAGGTTTTTACCAGATTGACCTTACACCTTAAACCCACTTTTATAAGGTAGAGAGTCCACTGCAATAACCACTGTCTCATATGTTATCCTAAAAGAGTTTGCTTTGGAGAAGTGGTATGATCTAACATCATAGTGTGTGTATAATATTGTACCTGTGAACCTTGGTTGTGATTTTAAAAAGTAAGATTGGATCACTCAGTATTTTAAACACATTTCTGAAGACGTGACTTGACCTCTGTGAGCAGCAACCAATGATATTACAATGAAAACATTTACCAGAAGACTAATGAAAAGTTGAATAAATCTTTACTTTGTTTTAAAAAAAAAATCTGTGATACATTTTGCAAGCTGTATAATACATTGCATGTCACAAAATCAAAAATAAAACAGATTCATGCAATTTGAAAATGAGACATAACAAGCTGCAATGAATACACAACTTAAGGATTTGAATCATTGCTATATAAACTTTTAAATTGCTCCTTATATGATACAGGGAAGTAAAGAAAAAAATAAGGACAAAGACAGGTGAAAAAAGATCTGATGACAGCATACTTGATCTTTTTTATGATGTCACAGCATATTCTGACATCATCGTCTAATAGATACTGTAAAGTGCAGAGAAAAAGCAGTCTGGATGGATTCAGCTGTACAGCTGAAAGAATGGTTAGAGGGAAAAGAGGCAAAAGCAACCATTCTCTTTTCATCCAGGCTTGTGAAGGCTTATTATAAATTATAAAGCAGGCTTATAATTGTCACTTCTCGACAGCTACTTACAGTACAGTAATAGAATGTTTGTATCAGCACCTTATTGGCAGTGAAATGATGTTTAATTTGGTCTTACACCACATAAAATGGCAATAATTGTGTATTGACAGGTCAATATATTTACTACGTTTTGCTGTACTGGGACAAGAAATGAAATGGAATGATCATGTAGTTTGAATTATTTATTTTTTTAATGAAAAATTGTTTTGCATCATTGTCTGGGTTCATTTAAATGTGTGATTAAGGGAAATTAAACCTTGAATGACATCAGTGTATGGCAGAAACAAGAAATGTTTCAGACCTCAGACCTCAGATATGTGGTCTTTCAGAAATTCCTTTAAAACGAGAGCCATCACCGGAAGCCTTAGTGAGTGAAGTGTGTGAAGGAAGTACTGTGGGTGGAGAATAAGAGATTTATAGAGAATTATTGCTTTAAACACAGAAGTTTCATTATAACGAAAGGTCAGCGAAAAGGTGGGCAATGTTTTCACTGAAAAGGCAGAAACTGAGATCCACGCTCGTCAACATTTACAGGTCAATAAACATGAACAAAACATACAGGAATTTTTTTTTTTTATTCTCAGCATTAAGGTTCGCTACGGTTAAAACTGCAGGTTTTGAAAAGCCAAAAATTCAAACAACAGCAAAAAACATTGGTGGATGGAAGCCTAAGAAAACAGAAGGCAAATACTGTGGCACGGTTAAACAGACAGACTGTAGTCCTTTTGTGGGGGTCCTACGATAGTCTTTTACATTCCTCCGTCATAGTAATGGCAACATATTTTAGGTTTATTATTTATTCAAGAACAGACAGATATCAAGTCATTGTGGCGTGAGTTTCGTAAGCTACAAAATCCACAACATCCACATAGCATCTCACAATGAAGAGCATCCGTTTATTTGCGTTCCAGTGCGACTCCTGAAACGGTATGCGGTTACCATGTACAGCTAACAATAACAATTTCATTTCGGGTACATTTCAGACGGATTTCATTATATTGCTGTTCTGCAGTGATAAGACTCCCATCACCACAAGAAATGTTTAATAAAATACATGCAGGTGTACTTTGAAAATATACACTGCTGCACAATTTTCAAGTATTATGACACCGATTCCATAAAAATGCTCCATAACATTTCCACTATACCCGCGTCATCAATTTAACATAGTTGCTTCTTCTAAGGTCACCTGTGTCACCTGTGTGGAAATAAAAGAGGGGGGGGGGGGGGGGGTAAGTGTTTCCTGTGAAACTTCCCTAGTGGCGGTGCTGCGCTAGCATGTTTTTGTCAGACCTCAATGAATGCCATGGATTTGTTCTGCAATTGATTCCCTTCTAGCTTCATGACAGAATTGCAGGAATTTGCATGTCATTTGAGGTAGATTGTATTGCAAGGGGTGTCCTGGAAAAACCTGGTAACCCACACACAGCTGACACATCTGGGGAAGGCTGGGGGGTGGTCTTAGCACTTCCAGTTCTGTTCAACTGGAATGAAAGTGATCTCAAGATAATTGTCCTACACATGGATGTCAAAGTGGGGTGGAGTTACCAAGTTTTCCTGGACAGCCCTAAATTATGACAACAGCTGAATAAATGAAGGTGAGTGTTTCATTTATAAACCTGAAAACCCTTAAGATTTTCATGCTCTACCCCAAGAGGGTGTGAAAGAAGTAAGTGTACTGACGCTTCCAAAACACTGTACTTTGGCTAATTTAAACTGTCTTTCTTTGACATTCAGCTTTTTTTGCACTTCAAGGAAACCCATAGAATCTAAAAAGGCAAAATATAACATGCTTGACCATCAGGACAACAGTACCTCAAATATATACTGCAGGTCAACCAATATGGCAATGAGTTTAATAAATGCAATATTTGTTGAAAATGTGACTTCTTAATCCAAAACAGAACTAAAAGGAAATGAAATTATAAATAATATAAGCTAATATTAGCTCATTTCTATTGTATATATTTGAACACACAGTCAATGCTTAACCAATGTTTTTGATGTTTTATCAATGTGACTTTCAAACTGTGGTTAAAAGCAGAGTAAGTAATAATAGGTCTGTGATGGTAAACCTTCACAAGGTTTACTATGGTGCTGGTAGTACAATCCTGGCATTTTGATATGTGTGAAATTTAAGAAAATACATCGTACAGAACCACATGCACCTTACAACTGAAATTAATGCAATTCATTCATTCACTGTTTCTTACAAAAAAAGTAATAAATCTGTTATAGAGCATTCCAGAGCTAATTCACATTCGTGTTGCATAGAGAACCAGAAATGCAGCTCAACCTCAAATACTTTGTAAAATATGTGTGTAAATAGATTACCGTGGTAATAATGGTTTAACACTGAAGAGGATTTTCAGTCTGTGTGTCAGGTCAGCCACACGTGCTGACCCCTGGCTAACGCAGAGAAAACGACATGAGGGTCAACAACATTTAAAAAAAAAAAAGCATCGGTGCTAGAGAGGTCTGGCAAGGACTCAGACACGGCTCCAGCTCTGACGCCTTTGCGTTTGTGGGATACTTTAGATACTGGAATTGTGCTTTAAGCTGCTCCCGTGAGGCGACCCAGCACCTTTTAAACTAAAAAAAAAAAAAAAAATCTACTACCACTTAAAAAATGCCCCGCCTCCCACGCCCGTCTTTATGATGCACTTCTTTGAAGTGATATCGTATGCCCAGCTCACATCGTATCAAAACATTTTCACATACAGTCTCCATACATTCACAATCTTGGCATACTTACAAAAGTCTTATTAACCCATATATTCTACTGTATTAAAAATAATAATTATCTCAGATTTATCTGACATAAATGGAAAAATAAAACTGAGGTTGTTTTTTTTTTTAAGAAGCAGAGGCAGTGTTCTTCTGATTTCTGTCGATTCCAACTGCCTGTGGAATTCTTCAGGTAGTGCCTCAAGCAGAGTTCAGCTCTATAACAACTCAATTCATTATATTATGAATGGATATTACATTTTTATCAGTGATGCGTGGAAGGCATAGTATGACCCTCTTTTTGGGAGTCTATTAAGATTTGGTGATAGCTTACTTCAAATTATGGTGGACCTTAAAGAGTCTACACCAGTTTTGTATTCGCCTGGAGACACTCAAAAAGCTATTATTGACTTCTTTGGCCACAAAAAAATGTTCAGTTACTCCTTCAAGAGCACCTAGGGTTTGTCTCTGAAAAAGAATAAACAAAATGAAAATGTCTGGTTTGCAAACTTTACCAGTCAGCTGTATAAAGACCACGTACAGTCAACCAAACACTTTCTCTGGGTTTTGTTTTCAAAACATTAATTACTTTTTTCAATTACGAGGTTATTTTCATATGCAATCAAGTATTTCTGTTTCGGATAGAAGACAACCCTAGCTGCTCGTGATGGGGGTACATCTAAACACGAGGTTTACTGGTGGCAACATGGGCCAGTGCTGGCCAATGACTTCCACATCTCCACTGCTCCAAGGACAGAAAATTTCAGACATCAGCACACATATTCCTGTAAGTGCCTGAAAATAACTGCCTTTGCGAAACATGCTTTCCCTTGTAATAAGTGTTTTTCCTCGTTTCTGTGTTTAACTTCTGAGCTATTCTACAGCTGGAAGATTTCTGGGAAAAACAGCTTGGCAATGCATAGCTCTTAGATCACGTTCAGTTTTAAATCAGCTGTGTATTACTGCGTTTCACTGATATTCAGTGTTGCTTCAGGTTTTTCCCTAGGGTTTCCTGCAAGAGCAGCCATAAAATACTGTTTTTCTACATATATATATACATACACACAGGTAAATATGTATACTCGTATAGCTGTATGTCATAAACAGATTCAGCAGTTTGTTGAAATAGATTGAAACATATATGTGTGTGTGTGTGTGTATATATGTGTGTGTGTGTGTGTGTGTGTGTGTGTGTGTACGTGCATGCATGTGAGTTTAACGGAATCAGATGACCGATTCGGGGTCTGACATCTTTTCGCATATAGCGCCCTCTGGGGGACACTCGCTGTTGTTCTTCTTGTAGTCCAGCACCTTGACCGCGTCATCCGGCAGCACCTCACGCTCCCTCCTCTTCCTCCTCGCCTCCACCCAGGGGATGAGGCACAGCACCGCCCCCCCGATGATGGGTGGGATACCTGCCAGGTAGAACGCCACATTGTAGGAGCTCAGCTTGTCCCTCAGGAACCCTGCGGAGGGAGAGAGGGAGAGAGCGAGAGACGGCTGGGTTAGTGCTCGCACCAAGAAAGAGACTGCACAGTCCCTCTTAACCCCAGCACTCCCTGTGCAATGAACACACACACACACACACACACACACACACAGCTGTGGTAAGGAAAATGAACTACACATACACACACACACACACACACACAGCGATGAGGAAACTAACCTATGCACAACACTGCACTTGGGCAGAATACTTCATCTGAATGAATTCTAGCTCGCTGAATGGGTATTTATGTAATGTGTAAGCCACACATTTTCCCTCTACATAAGAACAACAGAATATTCATGCAAAATAATTAGAGATATATTTAATATTTTTTCCACCAATGCACAGTAATGAAAGTTATTCTTCCCAACTGTTAAATTAAAAAAGAAAGTCACTAATGGGCAGATGACTGAACAATTTCCTTTGCAGTACGTCCTAACTTTGTCCAGGTGCTCACACAATGACTCAGCTAACAACAGGAGAGAGTCTCTCCTTTGCATATTTGTACAGAACCATGAAGCACTACTCAGGAAGTAATAGGAAGTAACTATTATGCGACATCAGGGACTGACATCCTGTTAGAGTGTTTACTGAGTGAAGAAAGCAGGTTTAACGTTTTTGTGACCGCGGGTGTTAGCGATGGAGTCAGCCACTACGATCAGTCGCACGTCTTTGAGGTGATACAAAAAAATTAAGAGGTGAAGGTAGAAACACAACCTACTCTTCTGTCATTGAAGTTAGGCGAGGATCAACACCAAAATGCATGGTTTTGTGCTGCCCTATTGAAAATGTAGTCAACAGATGCCACAGTGCTTTCTAATTGCAAATCTTACTGCTTGGGAGTGCCTGCTCAAAGGTGTCTTTTTTGGTGAGCTGATGTGCCTGCACTTCAGTCTTCTGTTTTGACATTTTTATTTGAAGCAGTAAAAGCCTCTAATGTGTGCTGCCGCTGTAGCCCGTGTGTGTTTCTATCACATGAGGCTTGTCAGACCCTCTCTGCTTATGGGATCTTGCAGTGACTCCATGGCAATGACCCCTGTTCCAGGGCAGCACAGGCAAGGCCTGTGTGAAACGTGACCTTTATGCAACCCTATGAATGGGAAAGAAACGCCTGCTGTGGACGTCACTCCGTGGCTGTAAGGGCAGGGGTCGCATACTGTAAGCCCCGGGGCGTTAGAATTAGACCCACAACGCTCTCCTTGTTGGGTCTCCTTCCAAGCAAAACACTGTCTGACTTATCTGAGCAGATCAATACTAAGCAGTGTGTCAAAACAATATTCCCCCGCGTCCGCCCGGGCTTCTCAGCGGAGTAGATTTAAAGCCGGGAGGGCTGGATGGATTAGGGTCAAGGGAAATTCAATTGCTCTGAGCTTCTCCTTGTGCTGAATTACTCCCGCTTACAGTACGCCTGTATCTCGCCGGGAATGCCCGGCTATTAGCGAGAAAAATGGATGCCTTGTTGAGGAGCACGGTATAAAACACTCATCACATGACAGGGTTCCCACAAGCCCAGGCAGTTCAGGCCAGATATATGCACCTTAAATGGTACAGCATGCCAAAAATACCATTATACAAAATGAATGTGTGTGTATTCACATTCCATTCATAGGACATACATACATGTTAACAGCAAAAATTTTACCCACAAGGGAGTCTTCCCTGCCTATTAAAATTAAGGCTCATAAAAACATAATATTATTAGCAAAATTATTTAAAGTAACTATTTGGGCACAGGAAACAGTTGTCAAAGGAGAGCAAGTATTTTTCACAGGAAGCAGTTCTGTTGTTTCTATGTTACTCGCATGTTGCATCCACAGTTAAAGGTTAGTGAGTGTTCTAAAAGGTACAGTCGAATGGGCCGCATGTCAATGCAGTGCCAAGGAAATTAAATAAAATGGCCGATCCATATATAAATGGCAGTGTTTCTGATGTAACACCAGGGGGCAGTACAGAGCTATCGTACAACATGGATTTGGGACACAATAAACGCTCTTGTCTTCAGATAAGAAACATAGTGTAGCTTAAATTATCAGTAGTATTTCACAATCTTTACATCTTAATAATAAAGCCTAAAAAATCATGGATACTAGAATTATGTTCCTATTAATCACTATTATTTTTCCAAACCCTGCAATGTCGTGCTGCGATTGTGCCAGCAGATGGCGCTCCAAGCCCACTGGCTCTGCACTGTGCTGTACCTGCAATGGGAGGCCCCACTGTCATGGGCACGGACATCATGCCCAGCAGGAACCCTATGGCCTGGGACACGTTCTGGGAGCCCACCAGCTCAAAGGCAATGGGAGCCATGATGCAGATGAAGCAGCCGTCGAACAGCCCCATGAGCAGGCAGACAGCGATGAGGCCGCCGAAGATGTTACAGAGGGGGATCATCATGGACATGAGGCCGATCACCAGGAAGGACACCACCTAGTGGACGGGAGGGAGAAGTGAAGTCGGGACACCTCGTCAGCCACACACTCAGCTGCACGGCTGGTCGCCCAGGTTTGACTGGGGTCAGGCTCCACCTCACGGGCTGTCTCCGCACCGAGGCGAGGCCGAACGCCCCCCCCCCTTACCTGCAGGTACACCTTGTTGACGCCGGGCACGTAGTCCGCCACCCTGCCAAAAATCAGACGGCCCACCCCGGAGGTGATGCCGATGCACATGAGCAGAACTTCTTTGTTGGCGTCCTCGCCGAATTTCTCCTCCACGTGTTTCATCTGGGGGGGGGGGCAAACAAAGAGAGAACACCCCAGTCACATCGGGCGCCATGGGCAAAGCACAGAGGGGTCAAAGGGCACGCTACACACGGCCCTGTTTCCAGCTGACATTACATTAGATTACATTATATTATCGTCATTTAGCAGACACTCTTATCCAGAGTGACCTACGTCTTACATAGGCTACAAGTTTTACATGGGATTCATTTATACAGCTGGATATTTACTGAGGCAATTCTGGGTTAAGTATCTTGCCCAAGGGTGCAGCAGCAGTGCCCCAGCGGGGAATCGAACCCTCGACCTTTCAGACCTGAGCCCTGCTCTTCACCACTGCGCTACACTGCATACATTACACTACATCACATTACATTCATTTAGGAGACGCTCTTATCCAGGGGAACTTCCAGCACAAAAGAACAGAAGTGTATCCATTCAGGCTGAATGAGCAACAGTGTCAGACCAGGCTAACAGCATTCCCAGACCGGTGAGTGTGAGCACAACACCATTCAAGCCCAAGTTCAAGTTAACTTGTGCAACCTGACTAGACAGCCTAGAAAATAAGGGCAGCCAAGACCACACTATCATATATCACAGTCACTGGGTCACAGTATCCATTAGATCACATGGGAGCCGTTAGTGTTGCTTTGGTTTTTAATATTGCGGGCTTTTAATAGCTGGACCCTGCAATGTTTGAGACACACAGAGAGCTTTTGCAGTGACACAACAACTGGAATGATATCATTATCAGTACTATAATGGAGATGATACCACATTTAAGAGATTTTCATATGCTGCCTCAAATGAATGAAATTATGCTTAAGAACATGAAACCCTTACCACAGCAATGTGCTAGAACCACAAAAGGAAAAGTGACATTTACATTTACATTTTACATTTATTTATTTAGCAGATGCTTTTATCCAAAGCGACTTACAAAAGTGCATACAGTAAGTATAGCGACAGTACGGGGACAGGATGTGTACAGTTCCACAATGAGACAGTTCTCAGCTGAGAGCAAGGTCTGTTTGAGGACGCAGTACTATCAGATTTTTACAATTACAGCCTAAAGGGCAACTAGTACGATACACTTTCGAACGGCAAACTTCAACAACTTCAAACGGCACAATGAGCGTCAGGGTAAAGGCGGCAACAAGAGACAAAATTTAAAAGCACAATTTATCATTGAACATTCTTTTAAAACTTCAGTAGGTACCACTCCATTTGCTGTGTGTGTATCACACTATCAGAGAAGTGTCAAGACACTCTCAGAGAAGTGTGTTAGCAGAGGGCATCGTGACTATAAGTATGTTTGTGTGCGTGTAAGCGTGTATGCTTCTGCATGTGTGCCTAAGCGTGTATGCATGTACATATGTGTGTGCGTGTGTGTGTGTAAGTATGAATGCATATGTATGCATGCATGCCAGTGCATGTGTATGTGTGTGTGTGTGCTTGTGACCGTGGGTGAGTGTGTGCCAGTGTTTGTGTGTGTGTGTGTGTGTGTGTGTGTGTGTGTGTGCGTGTTTGTGTGCGCATGTACCAGTGGTATGGCTGGGTGGAGTGGGGGTGGGGTGTGTGTGTTGGGGGGGGGGGGGGGGGGGTGTTAGTTGGGGGGGTGTCTGAGTTTGAGGCCTGTTTCAGGGATCTCACAGCCTGTTCCACTTTAGAGGCATACCTCAGAGAGGGGCCCCCACTCTCCCCGCCGCCCCGCACATGTGTAAGTAGAGGGGAACAGGGTGTAGCTGGCATGTGCCCATAACTCTGATTTACTGCATCCTCAGATGCCCCCAGCCCCACCGCCTGCTCCCACTATAAGATGCATATAACATGCAAGGACTAGCACACACACACAGGCTAGCAGACACACACAGGTTAATGAACACACACAACGGCTAACACACACACACAAGCTAGCACACACACACACGGGCTAGCATACACACAAGGGCTGAGTATCTACATTTTTATCATTGCAGACGCGGCATAAGAAATACACCTCATTCGTCGCTACTGGTCCCCTCTTTCCAGAGTACAAATCCACGAGCTCCGGAAACAGAGAGACCCGGGGCCTGGAGTCCCGCCAGAGCCAGGCCTGTGGGACCCAGCGTTGCTGGCTGCACAGAGTCAAAGAGCCTCTGTCTGATTGGTCCTCTCCTCCTCCACCCTCCGCCCAGCGCCGGGCCAGAGGAAGAATGATGTGTCTGAAGCTTTAAAAGTTATGCTGAACATTTTGTGGAACAGCTCAAAAAAAAAAGTTTTGATGGATGTGCAAAGCTTTTAGAATGCACCGTAGTAAGGCTCATTTACTTGGCGTGGGCTTGAACTAGGCGATTTTCCCTGGAATTCATTTTCAAATGCTTGCTGACACTTTCCCACCCAAAACAAAAACACGAAATCAGTTTCAGACTCCAATTAGATGTACATGCTAAATGACAGTTACGACTTAGACTACTGGGAATTCTTCTGAGAACAGAACTAGGTGTTATTTAAAGAGTCACAGATTCTTTAAAAAGTGCAAAATTGGCTTTCAATTAACATTCCATTTTGGATTTATTTCATAACAGCTTTCTCCTATTCCTTCTTTGGCTATATCCTGGAAACTCCACCAGGTGTGTGTGTGTGTGTGTGTGTGTGTGTGTGTGTGTGTGTGTGAGTGTGTGAGAGAGAGAGAGAGCGTGTGCGAGATTGTGTGCGTGTATGTGTGTGTGTGTGCGTGTATGTGACAGAGAGCGTGTGTAAGATTGTATGCGTGTGTGTGAGAGAACGTGTGCCTGTGTGTGTGTATGTGCATGTGTGTGTCAGAGCGTGTCTGTGTGTGTGAGAGAGATTGTGTATGTGCATGTGCGTGTGTGTGTGTGTGTGTGTGTGTGAGAGAGATTGTGTATGTGCATGTGCGTGTCTGTGTGAGTCAGTGTGTGTTGGGGGGGGGGGGGGGGGATCTGCAGTTCTCAGCAGCAGCATAGTCTGTCACACAGGTAGGGAGGGTCACCTGGCCTTTCCACACTGTTTACTCCTTTACCCACAAACTCTTTTATCTGAGGAGCCGAGGAGCACACCCCTCCACCAGGGCAGGACAGATAACCGCCGGGAAAAACACCAGATGGGGTTTCGCCATTTTTGACTGACAGCGGAAAAATTCATCATTGATCTACCGTGTTATGCAAAGCGCTTCCAGTTGCACCCCCTGCTCTCGGAGCTGACATGAAGGAGCCTCCCTCTCCTACACCCCCCCCCCCCCCCCCTCCTGTGTCAGTGCATCAGCTAGGGTGGAGGCAGCCTCATCATTCTCTGGGGAGGTGTCCATCCACTTCAAAGGGGCAGCACATACTCAACCACCCGTCTACAGCCGGTTACAGTCACATGTGCTGCACATGCCATCCACTGCAGACACATCATGCATCTTACGGGTGTCAGAAGCCCGGCTGCAAAGAGACCAGACTCCACCTGATAAACCAGCCGACAGAATATAGCAGCTATAAACACGGTAATAAAGAGACTCTGACTGCCCAAAGGTCTGGTCCTGAGCGTGGAGACAGCACGTTATTGCCTACCTCAGCACGGGCGCTGGGGTCTCAGGGTGCAGAACGCTGTTATACGATTACAAGACAAAACAAAAGGTACCGTCACAACGCCCGCTGCGCAAGGGTGACTACGCATTGATGGCCTCCAGACCGGTAGACAGATACGCTTCACCAAGTTACATGTTATCCAGAGTCTGAGAGATTCCACCAATCAGAGAAATCTGTGTTTTCCCACACTGGTGCGCTGAGGAATTATGGGAGATTTTCAGTACTTTCTCCGAGACCTCAATGCTGCAGTCTGAGTGGATGGAGAATACAACGAGTGACCAATCACAAGTGCAAGAGGCTATACGCTTTCTGACCCAGCACTTGGCTAGCAGGAGAATCTCAGGACTCCACAGCCTCACCGTCAGTGATGAATGAATATATTCCTTCCTCTCTACACTCATATCTGATTACTCCACGCACAACACAGCAGCAGAACTGGACCTGCTCTATGCTAAGGCTCCTTGTTTGGGCCAAAAGTCCAGTTAATGTTCTAAGCCTCCAAGTCCTCTTAGACAGTGCTGCCATAAAAGGATTTTTCAAAAATCCAATTACCCAGTAATGACAAACTCCCTCTCTCATTGCAGCATAGTAGTTAAGGAGCAGGACTTGTAACCGAAAAGTTGCTGGTTCAATTCCCTACTGGGGCACTGCTGCTGTACCCTTGGACAAGGTACCTAATCCACAATTGTCTCAGTAAATATCCAGCTGTATGTATGGATAACATTGTAAAAAACTGTATCTGATATAAGTCACTCTGGATTCGAGCATCTGCTAAATGCCAGTAATGTAATGTCATGTCACTACTGCAAAGAATCACAGTTATTTGTCCTGTTCCTCCCATAAACTTTGTTTTCTTGTTACCGCCTTTACTCTGGTACTTATTGCGCTGTTTGAAGTTGGATCTTATTAGTTGCCCTATACCCTGTAGCTGTGTAAATTTGATAGTACTGCGTCCTCAAACAGACCTTGATCTCAGCTGAGAACTACTGTGGAACTGTACACATCCTGTCCCTGTACTGTCGCTAATACTTACTGTATGCACTTTTGTACGTCGCTTTGGATAAAAGCGTCTGCTAAATAAATAAATGCAAATGTAAATGTAAACTGAAGAGCCAGGTGGTGGCAGGTGGCTGCTAGTCCTCTGCCTAGCGTGGGGCATCAGTAGGCCCCCTCCATAGCCCATCCCCTGAAGCGGCAATGATTTGCAGACACAGACGGAGACCAGAGGCTGGTTCTGAGAGTCAGCCCAGGCCCCATCCATCACGCGGGAATGAAACGGCGGGGATACATCTGTTTCCCACCCCGGGATTCAGACTCCCAGCGGTCACGCTTCAGTCCGAACCCGCAGGCTCGGAGGGGGCGGAGGGGTGTTGCCGAGCGCCCTGGGCCTGACCAATCAGCACGGCCCGCGGCGCACAGACCCCCGGGGCAGAGCGGGAGGTGCCAGTCTGTGCTGTGTCCTGCCAGGGCGGACTCCCATGTGACCTCCAGATCTGTTGACTTTGAACGTGGTCGTTCCCAGATGGCGTCACCAGGCACGCGGATCCACACGGGACTCCTCTTATTTTATTCATTTTCTTTTTTTTTTGGCAGTTTTTAGATCATCACCGGTGTGTCCAGGTGTTCCCGGTGTGTCCTGGCACAGTCGGATTTCGCAACGCGATGTGGACGTGCCATCGTTGCAGAACTGCCTGTCACGCCTCCAGAACAGACCTATTCCGTCTGGCCTTTGTTACTGTGGACCAGGGAGCAGCCACAAAATGATCGGTTTCCCTCTGAAATTAAACTCCTTTGTGTTTCAATCGCTATCCTCATAATCACAGCTCTGTTCACTAATTTGTGGAGGTCATTTGACTAAATATTCCTTTGTATTCATTGCTTATTAAGAGCTGCTGCTGGCATCTGCGTAAGAGGCCAGAGTGTGTTATCTGATGTGTCACATTAGGGAGATCAGAACAGTGCTATTTTTGAGGGTTGCAGGCGTGTATGTACATCTTTCCATCTGGCTCACTGTGTAAACAGCATTGTTCTGCCGTTTACTAAGAGGAGCACAGCACTCTGTCAACGCACATCAGCAGACTTCCGCCCACACACACCCACCCACGCATGCACACAAGCACACGCAAGCACACGTTCACAGACACACACACACACACACAGACACACACGCACACGTGCACGCAAGCACACGCTCACAGACACACACATAACTCACACACACACACATGTGCATGCAAGTACACACTCACGGACAGACAAACACACGCATGCCCATATGCAACCACACACAAGGAAACGCACACATAACACACCCACCCGCACGTATGCACACGCACACACACACCCATGCACACACACGCACAGAGACACACGCACACACACGCACAGAGACACACACACGCACACACATATGCACACACGCACACACACAGAGACACACGCACGCACACACAGAGACGCACACACACACGCACAGAGACACACACGCACACACACACACATGCGCACACACACACACACACACAGACGCGCACACACACACACACACACACACACACACACACACACACACACACATGCACTCTGCAGGGTGCCATCGGCTGGCGCCTTGCAGCTTTGCTTTCTGCTTTTTGAATAAAGCAGCTCCAGGTGGCGTTAGAGTCTCCACATGCTCTCCGCTTTAACATTAAAACAGAACAAAAAACAAGTGGAAAATTCCCTTTAAGCACATTCATGGCAATAACAGATCCATTCCACCCTCTGCAGCTGCACTCCTTCCACCTAATGATAAATATGAATAAAAAAATGGGCCCTTTTTTGCATCCTTGCCTCTCCACCACAGCAGGTATGTGACGAGAGTTCTTGTGCAAAATGGCTGCCATGCACAAGCAAGGTGGGTGTGAATATTAATGGAGTATGAGTCACTCCCCTCAGTTAGATCCTGAAAGGCACTATATACAGTACATCTACACTGGGGAGGAAGGGCTCATAACTGAAAGGTTGCTGGTTTGATTTCCTGCCAGGGCACTGCTGTTCTACCCTTGGGCAAGGTACTTAATAACATGTAAAAACTGTAACCGATGTACGTGGCTCTGGATAAGAGTGTCTTCTAAAGGACAATAATGTAATGTCCAACGTAACTGAGCTCAGCGGATCCTGGATGCATCTGTCACATTTTACAGTTTTAATTTGACAATTTAATTGTGCCTTAGTCCTCTTCTGAAAATCCCCTGCAGTTTTGATATTTGGAAATACAGCAGATATAGCAGATATATGAAGACATAGCCATTAATCACAGTCACTCTGATCAAAACATTAGAGACCTGATCCTTAGATCCTTCCGTAGCTTCACAGAAATTCCACTGCTAAATATGAAGGCTATGCCTGACTGATGCAGTCTCACTGTCACAGGAATTAAACATCAACTTCTTTGCGTCAGTCCCCTAATCTTCCTTATCAATAGCGGTGTTTTCTTTTAAACCACAGGAAGAAAAAAAATTCTGGTATTTCACCGTGTCCTTGGCAAAGTTCCACCTTGTGTTTTTTTTTTTTTTTTTGGAAACGTGACTCTCCTGCAAACACGAGGGAACAAAACAGTGACGAGGAAGACGCTCCGTGTGTCGGGTCCTTCCGTGTCCTGAGGGATGGCCCCCAGGATTTTGGCTTTCGTGGTCTTGGCTGAGCCGGGAGCTGTTTGGGGTAAGAGAGGGGGCCGTGGTTCTGCCTGAGCTTGTCGCTTTTGCGAAGGGGCGGGGGCAGCTCCAAGGGGCAAACGCTCACCGCTGGGCTGAGGAGTCTGTCAGACCCCAGTACCCCACAGGCCCCTCCTGAACGTCTCAATGACCCCCCCCCCACCCGCTTCGGCCCCCAGGAGGAGGATGGACAGCACACAGGAGGGGTGCAGACACTGGTGCGGCCTAAAGCAAACAGAGAAGGAGGACCCCAACCCCCCCCCCCCTGAAGAGACTGATCTCCCCCCATTAGCACAGCTCCACTCTCTCAATAAACACTGAACTCCTGAACCGCTCCACCCCCCCGCTGGCGTCCCGTCCAAAAACAGTGATCCTCCTCACAATGTGACACTTTTCCCAACACAACGGATACTAAGAAAATAAAGGGTGTTTTCCGCGGCGTGAAGCGTACGGAAAACTATAACAATAACGGCTTCGTTTATCTAAGACACCCACGGAGCAGCTGCGGTGACACATCTGGTGGAGCCAGCCCAAACTTTCCAGCTCCACACACTCTACACTCACCCATTCATCCAGCCCAAACCTTCCAGCTCCACACACTCTACACTCACCCATTCATCCAGCCCAAACCTTCCAGCTCCACACACTCTACACTCACCCATTCATCCAGCCCAAACCTTCCAGCTCCACACACTCTACACTCACCCATTCATCCAACCCAAACCTTCCAGCTCCACACACTCTACACTCACCCATTCATCCAGCCCAAACCTTCCAGCTCCACACACTCTACATTCACCCATTCATCCAACCCAAACCTTCCAGCTCCTTCCTTTCTCCTGCACTTGGTACATTCATCATCTTCCACTGTCACACTGGCACTGTATGCAGGAGGCCTGTTTAAGTCATACTCAGCACAACGGCTTGCCATATACATGGTAATCTCAAAGTTACGACTGCAACACATTACAGACTAAACAGAGAAAACGGCACCTGCAAGAGCCATGACTTGGCAGTAGTGCATTTCTACTCAGGGCTGTGTAGAAACTCCTGATGCTACACCTGTCCTTGAACATAATTTCCTTTTGAAATATTTTTTGTAACTTTTTTTTTTTTACTGCAGGCCACTATAAGAGACTAAATAAAGATGACCTGCATTTGAATCCTTATGCTGCCAGTGGTAAAACCAGAGGAAGACAATGAGCCGAGACAAACCAGGCTGTAACCGACAGGAATCAATGAGACACAATGGCTATGAGGAGGTCAATGAGGGGTTTTATGGGAGGCATCTGTTTGCTTTAATGGGAGTTTCCACTGGTCTCGTCTGCTAACTCAGAGGCATACGTGATCAACAACCACGTTCATTTTCAAAGAGAAATTGAGGCAAGCAAGTGTGTGTGTGTGTGTGCGTGTGTGTGTGTGTGTGTGTGCATGTGTGCATGTTTGTGTGGGTGTGTGTGTGTGTGTGTGTGTTTGTGTGTGTGTTTGTGTGTGTGTGTGTGTGTGTGTGTGTGTGGCCGTGTGTATGTGTGTGTGTATGTGTGCATGCATGCATGCGTGTGTGCGTGTGTGTGTGTGTGTATGCGAGTTTGTGTGTGTGAGTCTGTGTGTGTGTGCTCCAGAATCACACCCCTCTCAGCATCAGCAGGTTTCCTTCAACACAGCACTGCTGACACTGCTTAACCTCTCCCCCGTTTAACTACGGCTACTTCTTTCAGTGCTGCCACTGACCCCTGGCCCAAATTCGCAGCCCCCCCGTCACCACCCACGCAGTTCCTGCGCCTCCTCGAATGCACTGAAAGACACGGCGGTGAAAGCCGCGTTTCCCTCATTGTCACAGGAAGCTCCCCCCTCTGCCCAAACCTGCCGAGGAAGGCCTTTCTCTCTTAAGGAAAAACCTATAACTCATCTTTT
>NC_050599.1:5240829-5335960 GCF_013368585.1 Megalops cyprinoides
TTGCTTGGTCATTATGGGTTATTGTATGTAGATTGAAAGCCAAAAGAATACATTTACTCCATTTGCGATTGAGTCTATAACAAATTGTGGAAAAAGTGAAGGGGTCCAAATACTTTCCAAAGCCACTGTAAATGCATTACATTATTGTCATTTAGCAGACACTCTTATGCAGAGCAACTTACATAGGTTACAGTTTTATCCATTGATACAGCTGGATAATCACTGAAGAGATTGTAGGTTAAATACCTTGCCCAGGGGAACAACAGGAGTGTCCTAACAGGAAATAAAACCAGCAATCTTTCAGTTACGAGCCCTGCTCCTTAACATTGCACCACACTGCTGCCTTAATGAGTCTAGGAGGGAATAATGACACAAAGCAACAAAAACAGGAAAATAAGTTACCGTACTGTCGCTATACTTGCTGTATGCACTTTTGTAAGTCACTTTGGATAAAAGCGTCTGCTAAATAAATAAATGTGAAATGTAAATGTAAGTTAATCGAACATCATCAGCCCATTATGTGAGGCGCCTGTTTCGGCGCCCCCTACAGGAGCATGCCCGCCTGCAAGAGAGTGACAGAGTGGGGCCTTTCCCTAAGGAGAGTTATTTCCGACAGAAAAAAAAAAAACGTACTGTACTGCTCACAGGCCATACTCTTTGATAACATGCTGTTGTTTTCACAACTGATTACGACAGCTGGGTAACCTGCCTGTTATGTACCTACGGCTGCTGAGTTGGCAACAATATTTTGAAATGTGCTATGGCACCATGGGTAATATTGAGTTAACTGGTAAATCCAGGCGTAGAAATGTGTACTTGTGTTCATTTTCGTCAGCTATGAAAGCATGGAATTCTTAGCCAAAGGGAGGCAAGCAACGAAAAGCATAAAGCTCATACATCGGCAGGGAATTGCAACCGGGTCAGCTGATTGGAAGGCAGCTATTCTTGCCATTATACCAACTATTGCTGACAACCGTACCCTGAGCTTGGAAAGTCGGGTTGCAACACTTACGTGTTAAACACATCCTTCTACTTAATACAATCTGAATGTGGCCTGACCTGCTGTGTTGGTGCATGTAACAACAAAAATGACAACTGCAGTAGTAGTTGCAAAGAAAATAGGCTGAGACATTCTCAAGTCATGGGTGGGTTCAGTTGCCAAAACAAGAAATAAAAACTTTAAAGATCTTTAAAAAGATTTTTGTAACATGCTTTTTGATGAAGACGAAATGCAAAGAAGCTGAATCGAATAAACATGACCATCACTTTAAATCCCATTAGAATTTTTCTTCAAGGCACTGAGAGGCCCATTGTCCAGCATTCTTTTGTCTGACCCACTCGAGAATGTCCATTGTTTCCAGAGAGAAGCTGTAGTACCAGGTATGGAGAATAGCTTATTTCCTGCATTCTCTTTCATGTTTTGGGTGGTTTTGTTCTCCATGCCAAAGTTTCTTTGTGTGGTTCTTGCTGCAGCGTTGAGTTTTGGATTTTGGCATTGACCTGACGTTTGGAAAACTGTAGTACTGTGAAGCAGACAGAGCAAAACCTCAAATATTTAAGTACACTTTAATATTTATTCCATCGGTTATTGTCAGTCTAATTCACATTTAAATGATCCGAAATCTTTGCTTCTTTTATGTCCATAAAAGGAAAGATCCAAGGCATTCTGAGTGAAAAGAAACTGACAAAATAAAGAAATGAATTAAATGACTTGATTATTTCCCTGTGTGGTGTATTATTCAGAGTGCAGGAACATAATTTATAGAAGAGCAAATGAGTGTGTGGATGAGATCATACATATGCAAATAAATACTTCAGTATCTGTTTTTTCCCCAATTCATTTGGGTAACACGTTATTACTAAGCCTTTATTTTTCCAGCACTGAAATCACAACACAAGCAACACTGAACTCACAAGTGATGATCCTTTGCATGTCAGATAAAATAAAGACTTCATACAGAGGAACGATACTTCATAGTGAGCCAAGAAATCAGTGAATTATAAAAAAGGTTCTGTAACTGATTTGTGAGACAAGAAGCAAGAGGTTTGCCAGACACCTACACTGGGCTGACCTACTAAAAGCTTGTCCAACTTGGCACACTACCCCAAAAAGAAATCAAGTGAGAGCTGTGTTGCTTTTGTTCACCCCCCCCCGCCCCCCCACCCCCCGCCGCCCTTTCCTGTGCCAGTTTCAGCCTCTGAACACACGGCATAATCTCTCAATTCTCATTAAGCAAACACCGAGGGATAGCTTTCAAGTCTTTACCAGGTAAAAAAAACAAAAAAAAAACCTTCAGTCAGTGTGAAGGAACGTAAACAGGGGGTGGCAAGAAACGGAAACTTTGCTTCCTTTCATTTATTTAGCTAATTTGCCCTATTCTTAAATAGAGAGGAAGCCATGTACCTAAACAGCAATTATACATCTTTCTCAGGGCTACGCTGACAAGACGCATTCAGCAGATTTAATAGGAATGTCAATTTCTCCCTCGCCTTGGCAAAAGGCTGCATTCCATTCCTAATTGGTTTCCTGCAAAACGCTTTGAATCCTAAGATTGGTGTTGGTCAAATGGACTGCGCTTGTTTCATAAACTGCCAAAGAAAATGTTACTTAAACTCATATAGGAACCACTGAAATGTGACTTAACTGTTTTTCTTTTTTTTCAAGCAGGTGTTGCATAGCGTGATAGGTATGCACCCTGTCCACATCTGCGCCGCTCTCTTCACAGACTTCAAATAAACCGTGAATATTATTTTTTCATTTGAATTTTAAAAGTTAAGCTTGTGTTTACATTCAGTAAATACATGTGGTTTTGCCTTTCCTAGACAAGCCTTCAGGTTTGCAAACTGGACCAAAGGACCCTCAGGTGTATCATTTTATTTATAGGGCGGGGACTGACAGTTCTTGACTGGTGCTTTTTTTTTTTTTCTTCTTCTTTCAAGGTTTTAACAGTAGACTCCTTGTGCTTTAAACTGTTTACATGCTTTATTTACTCTAAGTCTTTGATGTAACACTTATCTCATTCATTTCACCATTCATGATCACATGGCACTATTTCCTACTCATGGTTTATCGTGTGAGGGTGCTTGGTTCTGTTGGCATGGCATCACGCAACTGTTTTTGCTTGATAAACAGAATTATTCCAATTACTTCCTTGTATTTTTATGCAAACTGCTCTGTGCCAAATGGTTTCACTCCGCTGTGTAGGAGGAGTGAGAGGGAACATTTTCATGACTTGCAAGGGGGCCAGTTTGTCTGTGCGCCCATACACAAGGGGTTGTTTGTTTGTTGTCACCATAATTCATGTGTTTTGCAGTCAAAATATTTTGCGAAGGAGCCTGTACACCTTCTTTCCATGTCCAAAGAACCAGCACGCCTCAGACACCGTAACAGAGCACACTGTTTCACCACAGTACTGCAGTAACGGGAACATACTGCTCACCTTGTCAGCCCGCTATGACGGCACACTTCTGCCATTCCTGGCATTCGACAGAAGACTGAATGCCTTTGAATGCTGGGTAGAGTCTGAAACAATGTCGGGTGGGAAAAAGTGCATTACCCGCCTGCATAGCTGCGATTCAGTCTGGAAAAATCTACACTGAGTCACATCCATAAAGCTAGTCACACTGTAACCCCAAAGAAATTCGGTATAAATAGGCCTTTTCAGTTTTTTTCAGTGAAACCTCGCAACAGGGTTTTCTCTGGCCCAGTCGGAAAGCTACGACCTATAGCGTATTTCCAGGGTTAGCAGAGCCATGCCTCATTTGTAACTAAAACGCGAATTGAAGATGCATTTGGCACATAATACTAAATGCATACAGTATGTCATAAAGTTGGTTGAGTTTGTTGAAGAAACTGCCACCAGAGGTTTCATCGGGGGGGATTTTATTGTCAGTTAGCGTGAAAGTAATTGGGTGAATGTTGAGCCGCTTTTGGAGCTGTGAAGTGTTGTCTTACAGCTCAAGCATAAAGGAAGTTCCTCTGATCCAGATAATTCATATCAGCCTCCAACACTCTCTCAGCAGGGCCACTTATCACATTGAAAACCAGGAAGCACTGGCAGTCTGGCACATTATTACTATCCTTTGAATGGGTTGAAAAACATGGTGTTATTTAGAAGTGACACACACGTCTTTGAAGAGTTTATTGCTAACATATCACACACGGGCATTTTCCATGTCACTTCCTGTTGTGTTTCTATGGCTTCAGCCTACCAAAAGCAAATATTCTGTGGTCATCATCTTAGCCTTACTGACTGATGACCTGCAGTAATACAAATAAATACAAATGTATTTAAACAGATATTGTGGGAATGTATTTTAATTTCTTTCAGACAACCCATTATTTTTAAACATAATTACAAACACAGTTCATTTTAGTTAATATTGTTTTTTATTTCAACAAGTTTACAAAAGCACATTTTTCTCATTAAATGGGTTTAATCATAGTTCACAATGAATACACTGTAAATTCAGGTTTGTTATGTAACTGTCCATGTTAGATAAAGTATGCCGCTGAGTAATTACGCAAAGTGTAAGTAGGGAGTTTAAGGTAAGCTTTATGTACAGTAAAAGGAGTTACACAAGCATGCCACCCAAGAAAATGTTAGGTGGATTGTTTTTCATCTTTTTTTTTTGTGAAAGGACCAATATGATGTGATTGTCCTCCAGCTAGGTCTGACGTAATTCTTGTGTCTAAGAGACAACATGTTCCATGCGCCACAACAAAGGTCATACCAGGGTTATAGAGAGAGGGACATTTCTCATGGAAGGAATGTCCTCATCGGCCTTAAAATCACAAAAGTACAGTGTATGTGAAAAATACTGTTACCTCCACCAGTTTGTGTTGTCTGAAATTCAGTGACTTTATTTCTTGGGGTTTACCTGCTGTGTAAAAACTTGAAGCTTGAAACAAATCAAAGGCACTGCTCTGTACGGCCCAGCATATGGGGCTTTGCAGGCTTCTGTGATTAATCTCAAAAGCTGTCATGACACCACAATGACATCATGGGTCATACACAAAAAACGAGCTCTGTTTACTTAAAACTTCTTTCCCACTGACCAACAAAAGCTCAGACTACAGCAGTTGCAGTTGGAAAAACAGTCCCCTGCTCTTTCACTAAGCACCTGACTTAAACAAGGTTTATGTTTCGATATACCTGTAAGCCGCCTTCAGTCACTTCAACACATCTGTTCCTTTTTGATTTCGTAGACCGCTAATCCTGATTCCAGCTCGCTGGAGCTGAGTCAGTCCCGGGCTGTTCAAACAGAGATGTGATTGGCTCAGGGAGCCAAACAAGACCTTGAAGCCTCAAAAGACAGACGCAGCAAAGTGTCAAAGCTATATTGTATGTCTTGAGGGCGTTACAAGGAGTTGTCTTTTAATGTGAACCTCCTCTGTGGTTACTTAACCTTGGTTAATCAGAAGGGTTTTCAAAATAACTTGGCCAAAGCACTGAATATCAGGGAAACTTGCAATAAAAAATAAAAGTACAACGAAAAAAAATGCCTTCTGCAAATTATTTTTCCCCCAAAGTGATATCATTTCAGTTTTCTAAAACAAATTTAGATTTGAAGCTGACACAGGGTTTCTATTGAGTGTTGGAAAGCACTCTATTTGAAAGGCTTTCCTAGACAATGAATATTTAGTAGTATGTGTAAGACACATTTGGCATTACTTTTATATTTAATGCATGTAGACGTTTGCATCTCATCTCATATTTTTTTACACTTTTTGGCTCACCTCATTGTAATAACCTCTGCACTCATGAGAAATCGCTATGCAGCCAGCAACTATATTTCACACAGTGGAGTGAGCGTTGATTGGAGGACAGGCCGTACTCCACTGATGTCATCCAAGCAACTTGTAGGCACCGGATGACTCAAATAATGCCTGAGAGTGGTGAGACAAGGAAGTCCCTGGCTGACATACTCACCCCTAACTCCGTCAGAGACAGTTCCTTTCTTATTTTACAGATGGTACAGCAACATTTTTAGATGTGACTCAGGAGAATCCTGTCTCTGAAATGTACAGTAGTTTAAGTGAGTCAATGAGGAAAACATTTCTAATATTCAGTGGTGGTCAGATCTGCCCCTAAAAAAAACAATGTAAACAGTCTTTGCTACTAGTAAATCCAGACATACTTTACGATTCGACCAGAACAGACTGTAAGCCACAAAAGTGCATTTTTTTTTTTTTGCAAAGTATGTTTTTGGTCTTTTTCATTAAAGTCATACCTTTGGCTCCTGGAGTGAAACCTGGACTTCTTGAGGTTTTATTCCTGTGGAATTTTCCCATTGGTTCACATAAGCTTTCGGTTATGGAAGTGGTCATTTCTGAGTTCAAAACCAACACATTAAATTTGCACATGCCGTTGAATTCGAATGAAAATAACTCCATCAAAGGGGCACAAATACATTAAGCATGCTCCTGGAACCCAGAACGATATCACTGAAGCTGGTTTGGCCAGAATTTATTTAACATAATGTATTGCCATCTAGGAAACTGACGGAATGGTATTCACTGTGGTTTAAGTGGCTCTTTATCAGTTTTAATTGTTGCCAGAAACACATTCCAGTTGCAACCCCTCCTGGCCGTCTCCACACAGCTATAAATGAAATGTTAAGCTCTCTATTTTATTGCCTAGGGAGAGAAACACACCTAATTTTGCCATTATCAGCTGCCTTATGGGGTAAAAAGACTGAGAGAACGTCTGAGGCAAAGTGTAATGTTTTTACTTTTGGAAATAGAAGTCTGTGTTTAGAGGCTGAGTCACTAAACGTGTTATAAAATATTCTCTCAATTGTTTATGAATGCTAACATATTGCATGTGCTTCCTCACAAATGTTACAACACCTGTGGTCAGCGCAGACCAGAAAAGTAATATCAAGACTGAGAATTGTGGTGTTTTTGCAATACACCATGAAGATGATGCAAAATTCATGCTACAAAACAGCTTAAGTTTTAATGGGCATGTACCTTTCTACCTAAATGAAAACACCTTCCTACATGAAAACGCACACCCTCTTTTTGAGTGAACTGTTCTAAGAAAGTGGCCACACAGAAACCATAGGAAGTTAGTGAAGAGAAAAATCAACAGAATTTTTCCACTCATTGAAAAGCAAATGTGAAGCACATCTAAATAAATGATCAATAGCTTCAGCTGTTAGCAAATGGATCTCAATGAATCACCCAATAATTCACACTGGCATGCTCTCACTGATTAATTTGAACCCACCATTACTGTAAAATCTTTATGATATCTTTGAAAGAGCTGCAGGAATTTAACAGTGATGTATCAGACTGCAGGACAGTATTCAGTGTGAGTAAGGTCAGCTGTGGAGTTTACCTGAGTTTATGAGCTGAGAGTTGAGTGTGTAGGCAACACATCCCTGTCTCTGAAAGACTCCATTTAATGATGATTAGTAATAACTACTGTGGGTGCCTCACTGAGGAGGCTTAATGAGCTGATTGGCCAGCATGAGAATATCACAGGTTTGCTGACTAATGCACAAGAGGACAATCAGCCAATCAGACTTCAGGAATTAGAAACCACCTCTCTCAAAGAGTACTTGTTGTTTGAGCACAAGCTAGTGACATTAGATTAGAAAAGCTTAGTTACAGTTTGTCCTTGCCTGTAGTTATTTGATAGCTGGACTTAGACACATGGCTATTTGTTTGTCTGCATGTTATTTTGTAATTTTGTTTGATATAACTTAAGTTTTTAGCACAGCACAGTGGATTCGCCGGTCACAAGTTTCATTGACATAACATTATGTTCCTCTATGAACAGATGAATCAGTACTGATGTGAATGTTACTAATATCACAGCTCAGCTTTGAGCGACTTTATTTTTGAATCCGCATTTAGTTTGGGTGGATGATTAGACTTAATAACACTAAATTATCATGTGCAGTGAACAATTTTGGATACTTGAAACTCTAGGAGAAGACAAAATGTTTAAAATAGCTCTGTTTTTTTGCATTATGAGTCCATAACAGGATTTCAGCGCAAACAATTTCCATGGGTTGGTCTGCAAAACTAATGGAGATGCATGTTTTGCAGAATTTCATGTTTATGAGCACCTGGCCACATAATTTTCAACATGGCATTGATGAGAGTCACCAAGTATCAGTGATATTTCTGTCCTGTTAGTGTAGTGATAATATTACACAGAACAGGGGTAGGCTACTCTGTTCACAGATCACCACAATCTTTGTTCTGTAGGTCTTGCTAAAAATACTAATCATCTTGTGGATGTGGTGACCTGCATTAATACAGCATAAAATTTGATTTGATTGGGTTTGATTTCCCCTGGAACAAAATCAGATGCATATCTGGTACGTGAGTATAAAGGTTTCCTGGTCCTGATTTATAGTTTCATGTACAGAAAGTTAATATGTAAGTTTATAAATTCTAGAAGGGCACAAAATTTCCGCATTAATAGCAAATTACATTTCCACAATGATGTTAGAATATGCAGGACAGCGCAGATTTAAAGTAACGCTGAAAATATAGGCAAGAAGAGCTGATGCCTTTCCCAGGTGGCTACTGGTAGATGGCAAAAACAGTGGCAATTTACTGTCTGAAAATATACCAGCCAAAACCACCAATGAAACTGGAACATGGAAAAACTCAACAGAAATGTCCTAATACTATAATGCAGACCACAATGCAGAGGTTTCCACTAGACCTCTTAACGCTTGGATGAAGGTGAGGTGATTTGTCAGAAATACATTTGCCCATTGTTTTGTCAAAGAACTTATTGCTGTAATTATTATCTAAATGTTAAGACCTAAAATGTATGAAAGGCCTCTATGGATGGAGGCTGATCATTGCAAAGAGAGACACATAAAGTAACATGCCATTTCATTATTTATTGCGGTCAAAGAATGACTTACAAGTATTTAAAAATATCTATTTTCCAACAGCTTTTTCGCAAAAATATTTTTAATGGCAACATTCTTTAGTTGGTGCCCATATTAATACGAACCATACCAAAGAATATTAAGTCTAATTTTTCCCAAAGATGGATTTATTTTTTATAATGGTTTAATTAAATTACCAAGGAAACAAGTAAATAGGGTTTCTATATATTGCACATACCTTATCAAAAATAAGCATATAGATTCTAATTTATTATCGAATATATGCACTTGACACCAGTCACCTAAATTGATCCCAGCGTTCTATCTGAAATGTGGTAAAAGTTATGCTTTTTTAAAGGAAACAACTGGGAAAACAGCAGTGTAGACTGGGTGGCTTGTATCCCTGTCAGAGAAGAATAGGCACAGTGAATAATGAGGCCATTAAAACAAATAAGTGGAAAATATTTTCAGTGACGTAAGCTCACCTGGCGACGGCAATCAGGAATAATATAGACAGGGCTGGAGTCTAAAGTTCCAGACGTGGGTCAGCTGGTGCATGGTATCCCAGGGTTAAGGCCAACAACTGTTCCCTTTTCGGACACACTTTTAAGTGTAAACTGATTAAACATTTGAATGTTGCTTTTAAGAGGCTGACGACAATTCCGAATATGGCACAGTTAATAGAATCAGAATTACGGAATCAGATCAGTTCTGATTGTGTCATAAAGGAAGCTTCAAAGAATTAAAACATAGGATAAGGAGGCAAGTACAGTAATTCAGACCTACGCAGGGAACATGATATCTGAAGCAAGCTGTGGTATTACTCTGACCTGGGGTTAAAAAAAAGGTGAGCTCATCGCTGTGGCTGTTAGCTAAAAAGAGCACGGTACCCCCCCCACAAGATTCCTCTCAATCCAGAGAGGGTTTTCAATAACTCATAATGTATTGTCCTGTAGCTACGCTTCCTGGTCGTGGGGGGGTGCAGACTGTAGAAGGAACCCTGGAGACAACGCTGAGCGGGCAGCACAGACAGTAACGTGTAATGGAACCCAGCGTCCTCTTTTATCCCTGGAGTAAGATCTTAAAAAGGAGCTCTCCTCATTGTATTGGAATCTAGTGTAGGCCAAGCGTTAAAGTTATCCTGCCCCCACATGGACTTCCTGTATCTGGCATTTGCATGCTGTGGCATTCTATTTTTTTGCTTTATATGGCAGGCAAATTAACAGTTTCCCTTACTTTTTTCAAAAATACAATCTAAGACTAGATCTAATGTAAAATAGTCAAAAAGCAAAGACAATAGTGAAATCAGAAATCATGGTGTTGGGAGGTTAGTCTTAGTCTATTTTTATGCTCATTTTTACTTGAACACTTTACTTTAAAGAAATAAATGAATAGTCAGAGGTCCACCCTGTTATCTTGCTCAGGTCAGTGTATATATTCAACCCATACCCATTCAACACTGTGAAACTGATGATACGATTTTCATATCTGTAATAACAGTATTGGTTATATAACAGTATGTGATGTCATTGGGGGAATCTGGACATCTTTGGCAGGAAGGACTCTAAGCCATTACAGACTCAAGTGGATGAGTCTACCAGACAAAGACCCAGATCCAGCGTCTCTGTCTGAGATAAGTGAATGAGGTATTTAGAAGCATCTGTCTGGAAAGGACTCACTTGGGATCTGTCCTAAAAAAAAAAAAAAAAAGGCTGAAACACATGGTGAATAACTGCGACCTGTCTGCCGCACCGCCTTCCCCTTCTTCCGAGCTCGACAATCAAAGTATTGTTCAGCCAGTGGGATCCAGACTGCCGATGTGCATCAGTCATTCTTTTCATTGACCTACAGGCTTTAACTGTAAACCATGTGTTTCTGGTAAGAGAGTGCCCTTATAAGTACATTAGACACTTTCCCCGCTGATGTCTGGCTTTTTGAAACAACATTACTTCCAACGTGACACATCCTCCGGAGGTAGAACGAAGTTTATTAATGCCACTGAAATGGCAAAGTTACGCAACGCTGGACGCGGCGTACACAGCGATAGCGGTTCGAAAACAGTGCCTGCCGACTTCAAGCCGCCTGCTTTTGAGTTATTGTTTGCCGTTCGTGACCACACATACACATTTTGTTGCAGCAGGACCCCAGAAACAAAATAATTTATGCCTTTTAATAACACTCTGCATGGCTACAAGGGTGAAGTCAATGCTTAAGTTTCAAAGCAGTCCATCACTGTAGGTATGACATTTCCTAGCTGTCAAGGGGTTCAGCCAGACCTTAACAAATCTAGCCCCGACAGTACTGGAGGTCCTTGATGGCTCTGTACCCACAAAATAAATACAGTTTTCAGCAGATCAGGTCAACTGGGAGGCACCTTTAAAGAAAATACAAGGGAATTACTTAAGTTATATGTGAATCATTTTCAGACAGACCACATAGCTTTGCGTAGAGTGGTTTATTCCAGCTTGATCAGGTTTTTGCATCCTTGATGTGTTTGGTTTTGATAACTCTGTTTTTATTTCCCAAATGGCCAGCAACACGTTGACTATTAATGTCCAGACCAAACGTGAATCCTCAAAACTAGAATCCTCTTAATGCATGTGTTGTTCTGTTCAGGTATTTTTGTGGTCCGATGTAACCTCTTTAGTAGGATTGTGCTGATAGCAGCACACGAAGAATCACCCAGAGTTTTTATTGCAGTGTCAGTGTCTGGCAAGGTGTCTACAGTCAGTGATGCGCAGTGATTGTCATGTAACATAAATAACACCACTTGATATAGTACTGCATAGTTTAGATTATGGCATACACCGTTATCAGCGTGTGGCATTAGAGTTATTGTTGTATGCATCACGACCATGTAATGGCATTTGACATAAGATATAATAAGCTGTCTTAATTGAAGAGGCATTGTCATGCATAAGTTGTGGGGTTATGGGATATAGTTTAAATAAAGTTTACCTTACATGTAGTGCAGCAGGACCATTGAGGGAATAGAATGTAACGTCGGACAAAATCAGATGCAGACAAGTGTTAGAGAAAACATGTTATTTATTAAAAAGACACGAGGGAAAAAAAGAACTCTACACAGCAAAGAAAAGAAAGCCAAAAACCTAACACAGCACAAACTGTGCGTCTGACTACACATCCATTATTACCTCTCTTACTACCAGACGGCTAGCTAGCAAACAGATAAACAAAAAAAAAAAACCAAAAACCGAAAACAGATGCTTGCTCAAGGGGTGATCCAGGTCCAGACCATTACATTATATTACATCATAGTCATTTAGCAGATGCTCCTATCCAGAGTGACTAACATAGGTTACAATTTTTATCCATTTACGCCGCTGGATATTTACAGAGGCAATTGTAGGTTAAGTGCTGTACCCAAGGGTACAACACCAGTGCCCCAATGGGCTAGACCGGGCCTGTTGTTGGATTTGGTCATCCCGGGACTGTGGGCAGTGCACTGGTCCTACAGGGATCAGGCTCTGCAGCAGAATGTGCGCTCCTGCAGCCCACTCTCTGTCTCAGGCACTCCTGAGTGGGTTGTTCTTCTATATATGTTTGTGATAATTGTCAGCAGAGGTGTAGGGTGGAACTGGCTGAGAATGACTGACCATGTACAGCTGGTAAAGCCATTTCCTGCTAAAGTACAACCCTGCCAGTGTGTGTCTGTGTGTGTGGCTGTGTGTATACATATACATAACTATACATATATACATATAGACACTGTATTTACATATTTACATATTTATTGTGTTCATTTAGAGAAGTTTTCTAGCATAGGCTAGCATAGCATCCAGTAATTCTCTAGAATGATGTCCAGTAATTTAGTTAAGCCCACATACTACATCTCATTTGCAGAGAACAAGGTCAGGGGACGATGAGGGACAATGATTAACAGCACCTGGATGGCTCTGTATTGAGTTTAGCCGTAGTCAGCAGAAGCACCATCTACACCACCTAGTTCTGTGGCAACATACCCTCCTCTGTGATCAACTTGACCTGTGTCCCAAACATGCAGGTAGCTGGACTGGAGCGGTCTGGAGATGCGGTACGTCTCTGGAACAGGAACTGAAATGACAATAAAAAGCGATCAGAGAAAAGACACTGGTGGGAAAAGCAGCTGGACTGTTGAGAAGTGGTAACACTGGAGCAAGTTTCCAAACGTTCAAGCTAATTCAGCCTGTTTCGATTGTTCCAAATATTCAAGCTTAATGCGGGCTGTGTCGATTTCGGAGAGGCGCCGATTGTGACGACTGGACTGTTGCTCTGCGACGGGGACAAATTTGATTGTACTCTTTTCACGTGAGGGGCCCTTTTAGCTAGAGCCCCCGCAGACACATGTCAGACTGAAAATAACTCGCTGTGAGATATCAGCTCAAAGTAATTGGAGTTTATTTTACAAAAGAATGTGTTGAACCGGGATATCATTTAGCAGGAATGTATGAGAAACACCCCTGCTTCGGTGCATGTGGTTATTCTAATAGATTAAGCCAGCCTTTTGATGTTATGCTTCTGGACAGACTGTTAAAATGAAAGGAACACGACTTGCAGCCGAAAAATCCCTTCTGTGGTGCGATAAGTAAACTCTCTTCAGCTGTTTTGTTTTCCCCGTAGGAAGCTCGCCGCACATAAAAAAAAAAACAAAAACATGCCACACTGATAACTATTCCCATTTCATACACATTAGAAATTAGTGAGTATTTTCTTCTAGTCCGCTGCCATATTAAAATTACGATGTAAGCACGCTGCAGTGTGTCAGGTACAGTCTACAGCCTTGCCTGGAGTCTGTGGAGGGATAGCACAGTGAATGAGCGTGTGGGTGACCGCTGATTTGAGTGTGGCTATTGTGTGAACGCAATGTCAGATACTTGGACGCCCCTGGCTCTTGACCTGCCAGCCAGCACCAATAGGGCTCAAGTGCTTAGGATGTGGTCCAAATCGTGGCCTTTGGCTGAGAAGGCCAACGGTTCCTTCGTAAGAGGCACCCAGGTCTGTTCTGGGTTCATTTTCAAATAGCTGAATATAGTCTTTTGCTAAATGCAGCAAGATTCATTTAATGGCCAAGTTATGTATACTGTGTATATACTGCGCGTGTGATTGTCTCAGATTTCTCTCCAAGAGATGCTTTGTGGGGGAGCACAGCTGTTCCCATGGGCACGACTACAGCACACTGCTGAGGCGTTGTGTCAGGCCTCACTGCCCGGTATCAGATCCAAGAAGAATAAAACCGGCTGGCACAGCCGTGGTCCAAATACCTGACAGGCTATCTTTGCCCACGGTGAACAGAGACGCTTCTCAACACCGACCCGTCCCGGGCCCGTCTGCAGGAGAGGCTCAGTCCATGGGGCCTTCGTGCAGAACTGGAACACATTCCCATGGAGAGGTGCTAAAATAACCGCCGCAAAACTATGTCTGAAAACAGAGGGCCTCTGTACAATGGGCCTCTCCGACACACAGGCCTCTTTCTTAACTTTGAAATGTGTCTGCAAACTCCAGGAACCCAAACTATTGGTCATGCTCTGTGTTTTTTTTTTTTCTTTCTCTACAGCACTGACCTACATGCAAATCATTCTCACACAAGCACAGAGTATTCCCTCACCTCTCAATATTTCTGTTTCTGGTTTTGTGATGTACATACATAATAAATCTGGGTACAACGTACATTCAGATGTTTAATGAATTGCCCTCTGTGTTGTGTGTGTGTGTGTATGCATAAGGGCAGCGCATGTTGTCTCTGTAGCAAGGGGAGGGCAATTTGTTTGCCTCGGACGTACACATTGTACACACGGCGCTTCAAACTGTGTTCCTTTCCGAGGTCCTTGGTGTTAGCTTACATTCTCAGTGGTGTATGCTTTAATTTGGTTTCAATGACGTTTTAAATGACGACAGAGGAGCTGCAGACATGTTTGCCTGTTTGAACCCTTTTCTCTGCCTGCCACTCCGTGTTGACTTATCTCACCATAAACTCGCCAGCTGCCGCTATAGGATAACTATCCTTTCAGGTGTTGCTGAAGTAAAAAAAGAAAAAAAAAGGAGAAAAAAATGGTCCCAGAGAAAGTGTCGCACGTACAGTCGGTCTACAGCAGCTGCTTGACAAAAGGCGTTTTAGCGGTCTGACACATGTGCCGGTTTCCGCTGGGGCGAGAGCCTCCCCAAACGGCGCGGGTTTTCAAAGGGAGGGCACTTTTCCCCCGTACCCCAAACTCGCTCCGTCTGCTCTCTCTCTCTCTTGCAGGAGCTCGACTTCCTCCCCTGCCAGGAGTAAAAGAGGGGTCGCCAGGCAACGCAGCACGCGGGAGCTCTCTATTTGCAGCTGTAAGAGAAAAAAAAAAAACAAAAAAAAAAACGAGACTTTGGAAATAAAACCAGACAGGCCCAAGTACCTTAATTGGTCACAGTAGGGCTCTGAGGGAGGAAGACATAACAAAAAAAGAGAAGTGAAGCATGATCATATCAATGAAGAAAGTAATATGCTTTAAATTTTATGCTGAGGTTCCAGACATTAAAAACATGGGCTGGGCCAAGGATCAGTAATTGCAAGCTTATGTATTTTGTTTCTCTTTGCGCTCAATTTCAGGTTCACGCGCTGTGGGCCTTGACCCTCCTCCCTGTAAAGTATATACATCTACTCCGTCTAATGCCAGCTTGTATATATTTTTACACTTCAGAGAGTTTAGATTTTGTCACATAAGCATAAGCATGTAACCACTGCAGTGCAGTTCAGGTCAGACCTCACAAAAAAATAACCGATGCCCAGATTCATTACAGGATCAGTTCGGTGTGCCCGATCACTGGCGGTAATGCCACACTAACACAGCCAGCGCTGCCATGCACAGGAATGGCCATTCCCCATGTTTTTCCACCAGATATTAAAACTTAAACAGGGTCTTCAAGAATGTCCTTGGCCCCAGAATTCTGAAATCCAGGAGGGTTAAACCAACTAACTTTTTCAGACCTGGTGTTACTGGTGGTGGATGTGCTGAATTAGTTCAATTGGATCAATAAAAGTAATCAGTTCAGTCAGGAGATTAGATGCTTGCAGTGAAAGGAAACATGTGGACCGAATGGCCTCCTTGGACCAGGGCTGAGTCGTCTGTGTTAAAAGGCACACAGGGAAGGTCTATGAGAAAATAAAACCCAGGGAGTGTGTTTGTTTGGACGTATCAGCAGCGAATAAATCAGCATAATAAGCACCATTGACGTGATATAGTATTTACTATATCTGACTAAACATTTTCCCTGGGGTTCATTTTTAAATACTTGCAGATTTAAAAAAACAAAAAAACAAAAACAGTTTCCAATACAATGTGCTTGAAGCTGGCCAACACTTCTCACATAAAACAAGCAGAAAAGAGCAAAGTTAAAAAAAAAAAACTAAACAATAATTTCTTTTAAAACCCAACAAAGACAAAGAGCCCAGCCTGTGTAAACTGACAACAGGAACAAAATGAGGGGGTCCCCCCCCTTGCTTCTGAGGGGGTTCCCCCCCCCTTGCTTCTGAGGGGGTTCCCCCCCCCCTTGCTTCTGAGGGGGTTCCCCCCCCCTTGCTTCTCAGCGACACCTGTTTTTAAGCTTTCAATTAGGTGTGCCTTGTTAGCCAATAGGCTGGTTCACAGACAAATTACAAGCATGTGAACAATTAACGGATTTGATGAAGTTGATGGCATAAGATCTCCTATTGGTCAGTTTGAATTTGACTGAAGAAAAAGGGCCCTTGAACATTTAACAAATGATTAAGACACAATTAACATTTACTTTCTAGGGGGAGGTGAAGGCTCCCCTTCATTATGTTATTTGAACGACAACAAGGAATCTGTTTATGGAATATGGTAGACAAAGTATCACAGCTGGTCCTGCGTGCTCAGATTTGGCTGCAGTCCTGAAGTGGTGATGTCATAATGAAGCTCCTGTAATACATGCTATCAGACTCCCAAGTAGAAAGAATGTTCTGGATCTCAGTTTGGTAAAAGAATGAACATTGTTTTTGTTGCATGAATGGTTGACTGGATGTGGGATTCTGTGATGATGAATTTTGTCTGGGAATTTGCGATGTCACACAAAAATAGCCACAGTGATTGGAACTGAAGAAAGCATCCTTCTAAAATGGTATCCGTCTATGACTGGAGGAAACAACCTTTGAAAACGGAGCTGTCCCTCTCACACTGACCGAATGACTGATGGCCTCAGCAGCTCCCTCAAGGTGGCAAGAGTACCTCATTGCACCACAAGATGGCAGAAAGGCCAGCAGAGTAGTTGCAGCTTTTGCATGGTGTCAGTTCTTGTTTTTCGACTCTCTTTTATGTGCATTTCTCTGTGATATAAGGAGTACCAGGGGCAAGACAAGGACAGTGTGTGAAATGTGCGTGCGGTCATTAGGTATTAAGTTCCAGATATGTCAAGCCTCTGAGGTGAGACATTTGTGTGTGTGCGTGTGTGTGTGACAGTTTGTCTGTGTGAGTATGTGTGTGTTTATGTGAATATGTGTGCTTTCACATTCATTCTCAGATGTACAGTGAGTAATTTGCTGGCTGGCGCTAGGCGTTTTTTTCAAGACCTGCACTTAATAGATTGCACGGTATGTTTTTGCAGGTGTGGGACATTTTGTGCGGGACAGCCCATAGGTGGTATTTCCTCCTTTTACGGGAACTGTGTTGCCGTTCATGAACCATCGCCGGTACCTGCCAGGCAGCGGTAATGACTGAAGCAGTTTACTGGGCACCTGGGTAAGGTTTATCAGGGGGTCAAAAACACGGGTGCGAGACTGCAGATGATTGCCTTTGAGAATTTAGAGAACATTTAGCACTTCTTTACTTTAAAAGTCTCAGCGGTCACACCCCTGCTAGCCTCTGATAGCCAAATACAAGGACCACTGCACTGCACGCAAAGTCTTCCATGGAAGTTCAATACAAAAGGATGGGAGGTGTAGTTATAATGGGGAATTACAAGCAGAGCTCCAGTTTCAACATGGGACATTTTATTAAATGTCGTTTGGAAATATATATGGATAATATTAAAAATAAGTTACATATATTCATGAAATTCAGTTCTGGACTTCATTATGAAGGTTTTAAAATTGGCCATATCCTTTATCTTATTGATAGTTCCACTGGCACAATTGTTTGTCTTATAGTATAAGTAAGTATAGAGAAAGTATAAGTAAGTAGTAAGTGTAGTTACAGTTATAGCTTACTCATGTTCCAGTAGACATACTGGTACGGCAGATCCATCAGATCTGCCAGGACATATTTAAAATGAAACACATCATGAAATTCAGGTTGCAATACAGGTACCAATAAATATCTCAGAGCTTAGAGCCAGATTTTCTTCAAACCAGATTTCCCTCACTTGAGACATATTTAGTGATGCAAGCTCAAGGTGTTTGGCCTTGTGTTGGATCAACCGTTGTAGTTACAGGCTTTCGAGAAACTGGCAGCAGGCTGACAAAACCTGTCAAAACCAGTCATATTTGTTAAGATTTCGAACTGTTTTCACAAGGGGCTTTCTTGGCAAACATGTTTACAGAAGTATTGACAGAAAGACGACTTTGGCCAGTTGGCAAGATCATCTCCCCGAGGCTAACTTTTACAATTATTGTAGAAATAATCGTGCTGGCACTCAAGAACCAGCCAACAAGGCACAGCCTCTGAAGGAGAGAAGCTGTCTTCTTCTGTCTTTGCCATTTTTTTTGTCTATTGGAAGTGAAGCAAGTAATTTCTGTTTTATTTTCTTTTGACTTACATTTATGCTCATATTTGGAATGTTCAAGATCTCACAGGCATCTGCTAATTTCACAGAAATGGTCATCTCTATGTCCTCAAATATGTAATTCTAACCATCATAATGAGTAATGTACAATGAAACCTTGCATAAACCCTAAAAGCACATTCATTTAGGAATCGAACCGGTGGTTTTGACATAAATGCCTTAAGTGTATTTTTTTACTTAATCATCGATTTAATGCCACATACTACATATGCAGAGTGCACTGTACATAACAGAATGATCCCTACACAGACTGCGCACTTATGTAAAAAGACGGTTGGCCAGAGAGAGAAAAAATAAACCACAAATTCCTCGTTCTATGTGAGGGTGAATCTAAACTTGGCTATTTTTAAAATATACCCACCCTGGGGCTAGGTACAGGCCAGGAGCCAGCTCCCGCTGCAACAGTATGTTTTCAATGAAAAAGTCCACACAGATCTCATCCGGCTCGACACCAGTTCAGATAAAAACAAGAGCAAGTGAAGCAGGCCCAGACAAGCGAGGGCCTATTCTGCCACGCACCACAGGACTGCAGAGTTTTGTTTGCAAAATGATGTCTCATGTTTATGACCTATTCCCTTACGAATCTGTTTTTTTTTAAAGAAAAGATACGCAACTAAAAATACACTGTATGATATTAAAGGCGATAAGAATGTGTATTTTTAGTGCTCGTTCCTCACCGCATTTCATGAGGGTAGCCAGGAACGAAATTGAAAGATGAACTTTTATAAATGTCGGTTTTCACCACGGTTTTCAAAATTTGCACTCAGAAAGCTGAGTCAAAGGTAAGAAGGTAGGGGTCTGTTGGTGATGGCTGATTTTGGAAAAAGGGTCTTGCATTGGAAGAGCACCTCCAATGTTTTATTTTGAAGAAGGGGGCCATGAATTCTCGGTAAATACAAATTTACTTTTACACCTAAACCAAAATTCAATTCATTCTGAACAATCTGCACTGACTAAATGTGGGTATGGAACGTTCCTCCCAAACTTTTATAACTGTTCACTCCTTTGTGACACATTAGATGTTTGTGGATAGCGCAAAGCATTCACGAACAAGTACAGGACAACAGTGGCAAAGCCCATTTAGCACCTACTAGCACGGCAGAGAACTAAGCATATCATAGCATAGCGCAGCAGATTACTAAGGAAAGCTTAATTCTGTAATGCCATTGTAAAACAGTTACATTATGTTCAGAATTGTTTGTGGCAAAATGACTTTGCATTGACAATGTCATACTCAACGACTGATTCAAGACTCTTGGTTAGATACAGCTGGATACTGGACACTCTTTGCTAAAACAGCACTTGCCTACTGGCATAAACAGCATGGCAGCAGTTAACATCAGTGGAAGCATGCCACTATAACTAGCCGTTGAGAACATTATACAAAATTCAAAAGAGGCTTAATGGGCAACACGCTGTTGCAATTACAGAACTTTCACACCCAGCCTGAAATAAGATAAGCAGCCTGCAATACCAGGATAAAATAGCAGTCTGCTAATGAACACATGTGTTTCAGTACTTGAGAAGACAATTATTTTGCTGGCGGTGTACACAGAATATGATCAAAATATGTTCAAGTTGAGTAGCCACTGATGAAAACCAGACATGAATAATAGTAATAATAATAATCTCTCTCTCTCTCTCTCTGTCTCTCTCTATATATATGCATATATATGAGGTACTGTCAGTGAATATAAAATACTGTCAGAATGTTATTGCAATTCCTGATGGCAAGTCTCATATCTCACGTGTATTTTCCCCCTAGAGAAAGATTCAGGTTTGGGTTAAGGGTGATTGCGAATGCAGGAGATCACGCTTATAGATCAAGCTCATAAGAAGCAAGGGAAACTGGCTATGTGTAGAACAATGTGTTTTGCTTTGTTTTTCTATGCAACTCCCTGCCTGTGCAATATCAGGAGGATCTGAACACCCGCTGAAATGTTACCGTAAAAGTTCACCAAGGGTTCAACTCAGAGGAAGTTTAGCAAGTACCCATCAGTCAGGCTGGCTGGGCATATCTCCTGGGGGTTTCCTTTAAAAACTTCCATATAATAAGCTATTTCTGTAAACTACGGACGGGAACTGAACACATTATGCTGTTCTTCAACTTAAGTGTCAAAAACTTTGCTACATTATTTAGCTAAGTTCAACTGTATCATGACATACACATATATACATACATACAATCTGAAATACAAATTATGCACATGGGAGACGTTTATACACATTTTTCACAATTTTTATTGATGGTTTGGCTCAGCATGCTCAACATTGCATGGAACAGGGAATTCCTTCGTACTCAGAAACCATCTACACCAACCAAAATAAAATGAACCACCCACAATTTCTCCTGCTGGAAGGACCAGGTGCCAAGACTCAGTTCTGAGCTGCAATGCAATTAATTCTCAGTTGTGATCTAAGTCAGAGATCAATTAAATCGAATTACAGAGAAAAGAGGGCATTCCTCCAGTTCATAAGCTTCCCCAGGAATTCCACATACAGAGTGACAGGGTATCAAAAGCAACTAATTAGCTGTAGCAACAAGAAAGCAGTGTTATGTGTTTCAATTATATAAATGTGTACAACAGAAAACTGCTCGCTGATGCATTCAACTTCCTAAGAGCATTTTTAAGAGCAAAATTGATCACTTCAATATCCGCAGCATAAAAACAGGAGGAAAAATAAACTGAAGGAATAAAATAGCTTTCTTATCCCTTTTAATATTTCCTGTGCCTATTGCACATGGTGGTGTCTTCAGAATGGAACAACACAGATACCCAAGGTTTGTATTTTGGTTGCCATGTTTGGTGGAGGTTCCTTAGCTTCTCTGTGATTCGGTCAGTCTGTGTGTGGTACCAGGCTGCAGGAAAGGACGTCTTTTGGGCGAATCTGCACACGGCCATGGAAACAAGTACGTACATGCGTGTGTTTGTGTGCGCGCATGTGTGTGTGTTCTAGCGTGTGGGGCCTTCTGTGTGCACGCTTACCATGGGACCTATGTGGTCTTCATAAATGAAGCAGAGAGGACCAAGAGGGAGTGATACCTATAATAAAGAGAACAGCAGACTGCGCTCGATTAAGAAACAAACACGGAGTGAACGAGGAAAAGAGTCTGGTAAACAAAGAAAAGAAACTAGACTTGCAGGATATTACTTTCCATTCAGAATGACCAATATGTTGTTGCCTCAGGGTACTGGTGCATGTTATTGACTGTTTTCCCATGAGGGCAGAGGTAACCAGGCAACAGGAAGGGCAGTCACATGGAGGTCTGCTGGCAGATGCCGGCTCCGCCTGGAACAACCACCAAAGTTTGCGGTTTACGGTGAAAGTAGCAATCGGAATTTTACTTCTTGTGTTTCTTAAAGACCACGAGGGACCACATCAAAGAGCAGGAGATGGGTATCAGAAAGCCTCGTTCTCCATTATAGGATTACATGTATTTAGAAAAGCATCACGCGCGCCCTCTTGATTGTAATAGCAACATTTACGTCCGCTGTGTGTGTGGTACATCGTCGTCAGATGCGTGCTGGACAGGATCCGGTTTCAGGTGCTTTTTGGGTCACATTCTACAGATGCGAATGTCAAGGAAATCACAGAGGCTGCATTCTAATGCAGTCGTATGGGTCATATGAGTACAGGCAGGTGCAAATGACTTGAATGGTTGGCATTTTGTTCTGTCTTGGACCTATGATGTCATGGAGTTTATTCTGGACATCACAGGCTATGGTTGAGACCAGAGGATACTAACTCATTATCTGTGCAAGGTTTACTGGGCATAGTCATTTGGTAGTGGGTCTGGTACATTGTACGTATCTGATAAAGTTAAGATTATTTGGCAGAGTACTGCAAACAATTAATAGGCACGGTCTGAGAATTGAAATGAGTTTACAATTGAGTGTATTCTTGTAGTGGGCAAAATTGTTGGTTTGGCTTTTTGTCTAAAGATGAACTCATCCGCCGAATAATGCAGACTTCTTTGTTTAATTTAAAGGAGAATTGGCTTCCTATCAAATTGAAGCATTGCACACTCACCCCGTCTCCTTCTCCTTGTTTGCTGTGATAGATGGGTCTGGTTCTGATTAGGATTAATAGCATTCAGACAGTGCTGGAACGATTTTGAATTTTGGACTCAAATGCATCTCTTCCATCAGCCATGACTAAGAGTGGAGAATCCATATTACTGAACTGATATCAAAGACCTGCTAGTAGCAAAAAAAGAATGTTGCACATATCATCTGAGTTTTCAACAAGCACTTTTTGATAGCCAGTAATATTCAATTCTGCATATTACAGACTTCACCAAATGGTTATACTTTTTTCCTGTTTGCTCACAAAGAGCTACTATGCTGTTGGCAAGGGTGTGTTTTAACCACTGGTCTGGCTACCATTGGCAATGTGCTGGGCATTTGAAGGAGCTGGCAATCAAACCATTATTTTCAGGTGTTCGTTTGACAGAAATAATATTTTTTGCAGTGAGGGCAGAATGTGTGATTTGTGCAGACCGAAATAAAAATGAAATTAAATCCCTCCTCAAGCACCAAATCTAGGGGTAGCTAACCCCCCCCCGTCTCGCCTTTGATCTCAGTGGCTGCCTGTTGTTGTGTTTCAGGATTGAAAAGGTGGGTCAGACAGCAGAATCTCTTTCCCACAGTGCTTTCGCCACTGTTTTCTCACCTGCGGGAAGGAAAGCCGTCATGTGCATGCTTGGGGTGATCTCAGCAGCGTGGCGGAAAGATCACTGAACGTGAGTCAGCAGAATGCTGGGAAATGAGCGCATGCTGGATTTTGGAACGGCGTATTTTCGGTTTAAGAACCGACCTGGGTGCCCCAGGCCTGTGGGAGGCTGCTGCTCCTGAAAACGCTGCCGTTTGCTTCGTTCAGGACACTGAAACATCAGTGGTCATTATGCTGTGTGTTAATATTCAGCATGACATCCAGATTCTCTGTTTTTTAAGTGTGATGTAATATTAGAAAAAAACAATGCAATGTGGGTTTGTCTGATAAATGGTAAAACAAACATCATATTAATATTGATGAAACTTCCGCGATGTGCATGGTGCCATCCTTCTAACCATGTTACTGACACTTACAGCTAACACATACAGTAATTACAATACTGTAATCACATAATCACAGTGAAATAAATTATATCACACTTTCAAAACCCAAATAATACATTAATGCACCGGATGAAACTGAAAATTAAACATACTGGAATGTCCACCATTGTTATGCTGTTGCATTTAAAACTAAATTTGAAAAAAAATTGTTTTGAGCAAAAGGGAAGTAATGGCAAGGGAAGTGATTCATTCCCACAGTACTCTGTTTAAATCAGCCACATGGTATTGATTATCTGAGCCCCTTGGTTTTCATTTACTGTAAATCCTTAGACAAAACACAACAATAAAAACCACATCACTGTGTTACTCCGATATGAAAAGGACAACATTGAGAATATATTTGAGAGAATACGTTTTCAGCTCAATCAATGTATTTGAAATATGTAAATTATTTCTGCTTTTGTATGTTGCAATATATGGTATTTCTTCTTTGTATTAATATATTTTAAATATCTTGGACTGAAAACTATATTGCTCAGAATATTACAATATCTTTCATTTCTGTATGGGAAGGCCCATACCTCAAGTTTATGATACAGCATGTTGCCTTGGCTGGGCCTGGCAGGTCAGGCGCTCATGTGCATGACATCCTGTATACTTTGCATAATGATATACTGCATGGCTATTTTCAACACCTCACAAAGACCATCAAAGGCCCTGAGTGCATGCCTCCTGCCAGTCTGAGAGTGTTTCCTCCTGACTGTCACAAGCGTGCAAAAATACGACATTCAAACTTCCCTCTCACCGGGAGAAAGCTGTTCACACAAACAAGAAGCTCCACCTTTCAGCAGATAATATAGTGCTTCTGCTTTTCAATATGATAGCTAGCGCTCCTGTAACAATACTGTGCAGCTACAATTCAGGCGCGACAATCAAATGTACGGTGTAAATATAAAATACCTTCGCAGCTATGGAGACGATGCCTGGTACTCATTTTAGGTGCAAGTTAGGGCATAGAGGAGAAAGCTCCCTGCACACTGCCATTTATTCTCCCAACAGTAGACAGCTAAAGCGCATCACTCGTTTGTGTCAACATATCAGTTTGAGAAGGGGTCCCGGTTTTCCATATCTCTCAGACTTCCAGTGAAACATTTATTTTCCTTGTATGTTGAGTGGTAGAACAAATGGCTGAAGAGCTTAGTTGGTAGGGAAGGACCTGTTGTTGCCAGTGGCTGCAGCTGTATGTAAGTCATGGCCCTGCTGTGCAAATGAGCCCGATGCGAAAGGATATGTTTTCAACATGATAAATTCCTGCTGGCTGAAAAAAAAAATGTGTGTGTGTGTGTTTCACCCGACTGAAAAAAGAGATCTCCCTGTAAAAACGAGTGGTGTTTGTCCAGCCCGGGATGTTTCAACATTGGGCCAGGGGTTGTGTAGTCTTGCAGTGTTTGCCTGGGGTCAACACTGTCTTCTGCTCCCGTCAAATGGACATTCCCTCTGTCATTCATTGGATTTACTGCCCCTGCTATCCGGCTGGTTTACCTCAGGTCACTCCAGGCAGGTTAAAAGGGAAGAAAAACACTGTGTAGCATAGGACACCTCCATTATTATATGTATGATTTTTTTTTTTTTTTTTGGTGGCATTGTGGTGTTTGGGGTCAGAGAAATGGTCTTGTATTGAAAGTCGCTTATATCATTATACCCTAGAGCAGCGTTTCTCAAACCTCTCCTGGAGTAGCCCCTGCTCTGCAGGTTTTAGATCTCTCCCTGCTCCAACACAGCTGATTCAAACGATCAGTTTGTTATTAAGCAGCTTCAGGAGTTCATAACGAGTGGATCATTTGAATCAGCTGTGTTGGAGCAGGAAGAGATCTAAAACATGCAGGGCAGGGGGTCCTCCAGGAGAGGGTTGAGAAACACTGCCCTAGAGCAGTGTTTCTCAGTCCTCCTCCTGGAGCCCCTTTGTTCTGAATATCTTCTATCTAACATTGCTCCAAACATGCTCTTGATTAAATCAGGTGTGCTCAGCTAATCAAAAGTGCCACAGATGAGTTCAGGAGCAGGATTGAGAATCAGTGCCCTAGAGGATAGCATTTAACCTTAATTGCTACAGTAAAAACTCAGATATATAAATCGGCAAAATATAATATAAGTAAGTTGCCATAGATAAAGGTGACTGCTAAGTGATGTGAAATGTTTTGTATGTGGAGAATTCTCATTGGTTTATCTTCCTGCTGGAGAAAGAAAGCTTAAATCTTGCTTCAAAACCAGAAAGTTATGTCTTGTTGACCACAACGTCTTATCGCAGACAGGATGTCATTGTCATATTTGGAAACAAGATAATGCAGGTATTTACAGCAATGTGTTGTTTGACCTCAGTGTGACTCCTGGGTGAGGAAATGTATTCAAGAAAGAGACCTGTAGCCATCCTGAGAACAAATGCTGACATTGTACATCTGATTGCAGGGAGAAGAACATCCAGAGATTTCAATACCAGATAAGATACAGCCAACATTCCCATATTTCATCACTGAGCATTTATCATAGTCAGTGTCTTGGTCCTGGGAAATGTAATCAGCTTGTTAGGGAATTGTAAATATATGCTTCGTCCAACACACTGAGAGGGAAGCTGCAATTACCTCATCTAATTTTTTCCTCATCTCATCACTGATTCATGTTTATGGTAGTGATGTCATTGTTAGTGTCTGTAGAATACTAACCACTCAGACCAGCTTTGCTTGTAAAACCATCGAGGTTAATGTTTCATTGTCCCGCTAGAAAAGCATTATGGGTAAATGGTCAAAAACAATGCAGCTGGACTCTTGTGGGTTGAACTCTCGTTCCAAAACACTCCTTCTTATGGAAGTCAACCTGAATTCCCGCCAACAACTGCATAAACTGATGACAAGAAGTCATAAGGACCATCTGTCCTGTGTGTGTCTGTTAATAGGAAAGAAGCTGGCACAGGTACTGGATTATTTCTTATTCAAATATTTTTTTCCATTTTGTAATACTACTTTACACAGACCATACCTCAGCATAACAGGTCTTTAGGTAGAAGGTCATGCACACGGTTGACCTAAAAATACTTCATCATTATTTAACAATATTCTGAACTTTCGAGCATTACACCGTCTTCATTCTTTTCACTGTTTTTACAATACTTTCACCAAAATTCCTGCAACAGCCAAAATACATCAGTGTTCAGTACAGAAGTACATGCCCGCATTCACATGATGCCGTGTATGCATCAACAATACTGTTTATGCATCTGTTCTACATGACTTTAGTTCTGATGATCCCATTCACATTCATACCTCTGCAATAAATGGCATATAATTGCACTCATAAATATTTCTCATCATTCTTTCCTCTTGTTAACAATCGACATAAAATGAATCCCTGACAACAGACAGTTCAGCTAATGAATGCTGGCTGTTTTGGTACACTGAAAGGATTCTCTTTTGCTTGTGCTGGTAAATGCTCTTTCTGGCCTCAAGATATCCGCATTAAGCTTATCAGAAGCCGGTAAGCAGTTTCTCGTGTCCAAGATTTACAGTGTTCCGGTTACATGATCTTAATTCAGGGAAAGGGGGCATTAAAGGACCAAATCTTTGCTTGAGAAGGTCTGAAACTATTAGTCTCTGTAGTCCACTATACATTAACTGTGCATGATTGCTTCAAGAAAAACAAGGCCTCCAATTTGACCTGAACATGCTGAATGTTACTTAAGACATATCTGTGTAGGATTAGGATTAACACAAAGACAGATTGTTAATTAATCTGTTGGCTAACAAAAACAAACTTTACTTTGCTAAAGATTAATTTAGTGTAATACCTATGCCTGTTTCATGTTACATAATAGCGTAATCTGCGTCAGATCATTTGCGTCAGACCACATCATCAGATGCCCCGGTTGCACAGTATGTAAAAAATTTATAATTACATGGAATGACTGTGTTATTGGGAGCTCAATTAGTATGCTTTGTTCATAACATTGAGAATAGGTGTTGCAATTATATTTGGAGCTATGAGTGTTTCAGTGCGTCTTGCATTTAACATTTTCTATCATATAGACACACACCTGGGTTTTTTTAAACAGGGGTAACTGGGGCATAACTGAGGCACCTTGCTCAAGGCTGATTCTATGTCATGGTCACCATTGTAGCCTCTGAATTTATTTGAGTTTATATGCAAGAGCACAAAATGATATGTTATTTTCACAGCAAAGAAACATTTGCAAAATATCATTTGGACATCAGGGTAGGTGTATGCATACAATGTGCCACAAAGCCATTGTTTAGTGGTGCATAAATTTGTAAACTTGTCATTTGCAGTCAAAGACAGTAAAACTAAAAAAAAAAACCATAATTTCTGATTTGTATGTTTAAGCAATGCATAAAAGGACATTGTCACAGATTTGCCTTCAAAATGTACAATGCCGTCATGCCTGATCTTAAGCAGGTGGAGAACAAATAAAAAGACTGAATATAGTTGTATTATCTGACACCTGTTAATGTGACTTTTGCAGATTTTCAAGACAACTGGTCAATTGAAACTGCAGAAAAGCAAATATTACTGTATTTGTCACTTGTTGCTGTTGAACAGTATAGCATGGTATCCTCAGTGAGTGCTGCACTGTTATTATTAGCTGGGGTTTGTTAGTGACTGTTTGTCTGGCACAATATCTCAGAAGGTCAATGATGTACAGGTCCACTAATCTGTATGTTATCTGGATGTGCTGGTTCATATAATAGAAAGATCAGTGGTTTTTTTTCTAGATGCCTTGGATAATATACTCACCACCGGCCCATACATTACAGCAACATGTGTTTATGGGCAAAATTTTATGTGGATAGCTTGAATTAGAGTCATATTAAGCCTCCTCAATTATGCATACTGGAGAATAAACAGTTGAATGTCTTTTATTTATATTTCCCTCTCAGCCAGTACTCTCAAGGTCTGGCTTAAAGTAAGAGAACATTTTTCAATTTTATCTCATTAGCTTTTCTTCCCAAAAAACAAAAAATTTAGATACCTCCCCTCTAAGAATGTGTCAGCTGTTTTTCACGCTTAAACTGCTTTAGGCCAAACACGGCCAGGAGTTAAATTTTTGTCGATTCAATTTAATTTTACACACCACTCAGTGGTATATGACACTTGGGAATCTTGTTGCTATGCACCATTTCCTTGTTCTTGATGTAGATTAACCAGGGTCATGACCTTGTTGTCCTCAGAAGTAGTTACGGTCATAGTCTTCCCCACAGGTACAATGTGCACGGTCCATCGGTGACTCAAACCCACAGTGCACGGTTTCAGAGCCACAGTTTCAGCCCGCTTCCCTGGTCTGCCGCCCATTTTCCTCTGTGTTAGGGGCCGTCTAGGGGTGGCAGAGCAGCATAGTGTTAAGGCACAGGGCTCATAACCGAAAAGTTGCTGCGTTCAGCGCCCTGCTGGCTGCAGGTTTATTTCCCCACTGGAGCACTGTTGCTGCACCCTTGGGCAAGGAACTTAACCCAGAATTACTTCAGCAAATACCCAGCTGTTTAAATGGATAAAAAGTATAGATTATGATGATTATCACCAATGTAAGTTTTGCGCTAAGATAAGAGTGCCTGCTAAATGACAATAATGTAATGTGTTCAGACAGCAGGAACTTGTCTTCCTTCACAGAGACAAAACGAAACAATGACTATAGCCCGTTGTTTTGCACAGATCACAGATATTTCTGACCCATCACTCTGAATCTTTAAGCAAGAAAGTCACCGACAGAGAGCTCGAATACCTGAGGTTCTTGTGCAGAGACTATAGATCTATAAAGGCTGACCTTCTTTGAAACTTGAAAATAAACTTCTGATATTTGCACACTGGGTCATAGCTTTGAGTAAAGTTTTTTATTTTTTTTTTTCCATGATACGAGTGACCGGCTGGAGAGGAAGTTCACAAGCTACCAATATAGCTTAATTGGTATTTTAAATGAAACATCAACAGCTCAAAATTATTTTAAGAAGTTAATTAAGTTGCCTGCTTCTATTTATACTCACTAACGGTCTGCACACACGAACACATGGACATGGATGTATCACTCACATTTAAAAGAAAACATTATGTGCACGCAGACACACACACACACACACACACACACACACACACACACACACACACACATACATGCTCACATGTTCCGTCATGCACACACACATACACACATCCGGGCTATATTGCAGATTTTTAAAGAAAATAAACACCTTTTTCACTCTACAGAAAAACAGGCAAAAAAAATTCCTGAGGGGTCCAGCATACCGTGTGGCTGCCCAGTGATCACAAAGAGATCCTGTGTTATGATGAATGTGGAAAGCAGGTCTAGCCTGAATTCCAGCCAACATAAGAAGGCCTCTCTCCTCTCTGGGTCTCTGAGGGTGTTTTCGTAAGCTACTTTAGAATGTTTGTGCAATCGCTTTTGACCACTTTATTAAAAATATCTTTTGATGCTCGAGCTATATCCTGCAGAGGGTCAGCTTAAACAGGTTTGAAAAGACAAACAACATTTTGGGGAATAAACATACCTGCTCTAAATATTTTCTGGGGTGAGCTGAACTGTACGTATTGGAAGGGGATTGAACCTTTTTTTTTCCCTTTTCAATGGCTAAGGTATTACGTTGCCACGTTCAGAAGTAAATAGAATAGAAAGAGAGAGGATTCTTACTGGCTTCGCGTATACTTGTCTATGTCATTGATCGTTGTATTTCACCCCTGCTCTCTTACGGAAACAAAAAAAAAAAAAAGAAAAGAAAAAAAACGGAAGTGGGTGAATCCGGCGAAAGCCTGTTAGTAATACCTGCCGAAAGTAACAGCGCACTGTGAAGAGACCAAGGGGCACACAGCACCAGGGATGTTTTGCAGGTGTCATTTTGACAGCTGCAGCTGTGAGCTTTGCTGGAGGTGGGGCAGCATGTGTATGTGCAAGGAGAGGATGCACCAACTTTCTAGCTCCTTGGTGACTTGGAATTAGAAATCGTTTGATTTATTGGAAAATATGATGACTCTAGACAAAATTAAAAAAAAAAGTCCCCCCCCCCCAAACTGTGCAGCGCTGCTTTCAGAAGTAGGCCTGCTGCATTTCCTCAACCTCTCTGTAAACCCACTTCAGTAAATCTGTACACAAACAGATTCCTTGGTTTTCTGGCACCATTTTGCGACAATGAAATGTTTATACCTTTCGGCCCTATTTAAAAAGAGAACTGTTAAATTTCTTGTTAAGTGCCTCCACCACCCCCCTTGCTGAAATTCCTCTGGTTTGATGGAAATAACATAAAAGACCACCCTCATGTGGCTGTGCCTGTTCAAAAGTGGTTGCTCTGGAATCCTGATGAAAATGTAGCTTCCAATTATACAGCGATCTGTGTTTTCCCTCCTCACTGTACTGTGTAATTTCAACAACAAACAGTGTCTGTTGTCATGGTAGCAGGCACGGGCCATCCAGCGAACTTGTAACGGTTCCCTCACTTCTTCCTTTCTCTCTTTCTCTTTTTTTGGCAATATTCATTTTAGAAACACACGAGAGAGTAAACTACAGCAGCCTGTTTAGACCTCCACTTGATCCTGTTTTTGTTATTTTCTTTCCTCTGCCGTTGGCAGTGGCGTTTGTGTGGTCTAGACCACATCCAACCTTTATGGAGGCCGTCGGAATGTTCAGGACTTCTCGGGAGCACACCTTGTCCTGAGCAGATCATTTTTTAAATTCAAAAACGTCAACCTCTGGAAAAAAAATGAATATTAACTGCAACACAACTCTTCATTTTTTAAACATGAGGGAGCTCACGTAGCGAGGGCGAAATGTTTTGAAGATGATTTTGAAGATTTTTTTGGTCTTTGCACTGACAGTTCACAGCGTCTGCGTGGAAATTCTCATGAAGGGAAGTAAACGGCGTTGACCTTGTTGCACGTTTTGACAGGACGCTACGTTACCCGCAGTTTCCGCCCGGTCCCGTGCGTCACTAACGTTGGCGGATCAAATGTTTCGGATATTTTACAGGCCGCTGTGGAATGCGGGTGACCTTGCAGTTCCTTTTTATACGATTCTCGACATGGAAAAGGCCTCGGAAATGAACGGGTATTATCTGTGTCCTGCCGTGACAGAGAGGCAGAGAATACGCTGGACTATTTTAATCCGCTCATTGCAGGAATCTTGCTGTGGCATACTGGAAAGTTCAGGAGGTAGAGTTTTAAAAATAACTAATAAAATTAGGATGGGGTGAAGGCAAAGGAGGACATGGTGGGGACTCCATTCAAAGATGGTGTCTATGGCGGAGTTGCAAGTTTGAAAAAGCTGGTCAGTCTGGCCAATGCACAGATAGTGAATGGAAAATGCTCCACATGTATGTAGGGGTCATCAGTCAGTACTTTTATCAAAAGAAAGGTATGTTTCTTCAGAAAAAGGGGGTAAGAGAATAGTGATCAGTGATCAGTTCATTGCATGTATTTAGTTCAATGTCCACACATTATATTGACATGAATTTCATCAAGTTTTCATCATAAGAAAGATCCAAAATATATGCATGGGTCTGGGGGGGAACCCACAGCCACAACAACACCAAGAGCTCTTGGAGATGCATACATTTTCTGGTAATTACTTTTATAAGAAATCATTATGCCTGAAATACAATGCTTGCAGGAGGGATGACAACACAATAAGATCAAGCCCAGAATGTAACCAATGGGTAATCAACCCCATTCCCCTACGTGTGCTTGATTTAAATGCCTTTGCCTTGGATAACAGACCCCTTGTCTAATGCCAAAAACAAAAATATGGCATTTCAGTGCAGCCCATTTTATGACTCTGATGGCAGGTGAGAAGAGACAAATTAATCAGTCTGAAACCGAGCATCTGAATAAATGCGCCATCAAGGCTGAGAACAAACAAACAACTTCAAAAGACTGGAAGAAGCACTCCTATGCAAAAAAAGAAGAATATTTAAGCTTTAGGCACTAAGCCACACATTCCTCAGAGATGTTGAAAAACATCAATATTTATTCAAAGTCTTTCTATAAATGTGGTTTTCTGTTGAGGCTGCCAGTAACGCCGGGGAGGTGAGAGGGATCTCATCTTTATTTAATACTTTTTTTTTTTTTCAAATATTTCCCTTCGCAGTGGCCACCGCTGAACGTACTTTAGTGGCGAATATGGAATCCCTTCATGCAGAGATTTGGAACACCAGGCCATCTCCAAAGTAAAGTTTGCATTCCATGGAAGGTTTTGATGCATTTTCTGGAATATGTTGTGTATGCCTTGCTTTCGTTTGGGCCACGAATATGCAGAGCTGGAGCCATTTTATTGGGCAGAACTGGAATGTACTTTTCTCGCAAAACTGCACCTTTAGTCCAAGGCTATTTCCTCTGCCTCACGGATAGATAAATATTTAGAAATTCAAAGATTTATTTCCTGTGGGCCTGTGCAGATCCTAAAAATATTGTCACAAAAAAAAAAAAAAAACAAAAAACGCTATCATAAATACTGTTGAATTATGCTATATGGCAGAGTGTATAGCAGAGTCTTGATGAAAACCTGAGTTTGAATGAACTATCACAGTTTTTGTAACCTCACAAAAGACTATGCTAATGACCGTGATTTGTTTAAAGTTGTGTCAGTCCTGTCAAGTCAAAGCATAACAGATTGTATTCCCTCACTGTGCACATAGGGAGTCTCATGGCATTTGTAATATATGTAAGGCAGTGCTTGTTCTGATGCTTGTTCCAGTGCTTGTTGGCCATTACTGGCCAAACCTAAGGAAGCACTGTCCTTTTTGTTTTCAATGGTGAAAGTAATTTAACTTTGAGGGAAAAGATTCAAGTTTCGTAAGTATAAAATGTAGGTCACTGTTCTAATTTGGACATTCATTTTATTCAGAATGATGACCAGTTTCCAGTAAATGACAAAACCATACTCCCCAAGGCTCTACTCTCTGGTTTTCTTTTGAGTACAATTCATACAAAAGTACAAAAAAGGAAAATGACATACAGTCTGAGTTTTCAAGGTCATATATGGGTGTATGGGCACCTAAGATATGATACTTTTTTGTTTTCGTCAGACGAGTTATTGAGGCAGCTTTGTCATAAGAAAGATTTTTTTGTGTTTTTGCTCAAACATTAAGGATTTTTTAAAGTAAAGGTTCCCCATGTTTATTTGCACAGTTAACTGGATGGTTCTTTATTGTGTAGCATGAAGCTATGCAGTAAGCCTATAATCTAAGTCATACTGGTTTTCTCTTCATTGCCACAGGAAATGTCATTGGCCCTCAACCTCACAACATTGTAAGCAGTTTATACAAAAAATGTGTAAGAGGAACAGGCTCTTTCCAATTAGTACCTCTGGACATAGGTTGATATATATATTTGATATATAAGACTTCTCGCAAGTCTTAAGGCCAAATTCTACAGTTCACGACAACTCTTTTATTAATATGAGTTTATTCAATCACTTCTGCACCCATATGCTTCTGTAATTCAGCTCTCTTACCTCAACTAATCTGGCATCATGGCAAGCCACTTAACCAAACTGGCTTTCTGTCTTTCATTTCACTTGGCAATAATGGCCTCCCACTCCTCCAGTCCTGGACATTCTAGACCTTTCTATGGTGCAGAGTGGGCTATCATGTCCTCCTATTTACCCCAGTGGCTATGGGCACCTAGGCCGCTGGTCTCGTTCTGTCTCTGTTTGAGAACCTGCTGCATGTTCGGCTATGATACTTTCTGTTCCGTGTGCTCTGTTTTTCCTCTGACTTTATCAGATGCACTTTCCGGCCTTACTTTGTAAGCCCGGATAAGGGTGTCTGCTAAATGACTGAATGTAAATGTTCTTCTCTTTATGTCGCTGAATTTTTTTTTTTTTTTTTAGGTAGGATAGACGACTTGCTGCAATTACTATTAGAGCAGAGGGTTATCAATGTTTGTTATTCAAGGTCAACAACATGTATTTTTTTGTCTACAAAAGATAAACATTCAGTATTTATAGGAACCCCTAAAACGTGATAAAAAATTCTCTCACTTTCCACAACACAAGATTCAATGCTGCCTACTCTTATGTTCACCATTGAACCAAAACTTTACATACCACATGGCTGTTAACATAAAAACCAAAACCAAACCAAAACTTTACATACCACATGGCTGTTAACATATAAAAACCAAAACCAAACCAAAACTTTACATACCACATGGCTGTTAACATATGAAAACCAAAACCAAACCAAAACTTTACATACCACATGGCTGTTAACATATAAAAACCAAAACCAAACCAAAACTTTACATACCATATGGTTCATACCACATTATATGGTATGACCTTTTTTGTCATTTTCAGCCTGTGTCTGTGTACCACTTTTATTGATCTGTGTTACTGCAGTTTGCTTCACTCAGTGGAAGTTCAGTGGAGCTCCCATTCAAAGGTATCATGTATTCCAACATAAACCTCATTCTGCATCATACTAGGTAGCCCTTAAAAAAGCATGCTATGGCAGCTCTGCCCGCTATGGTAATGCAGCCGCATTTGAAATATGCCCTGCTGCCGTGATGTTCGCCGTCAAAACAAAACTTTACATAACAGACCTCGAAAAACCACCAGAAACATCCATCTCTCCCATGCCTCTATCCCCCGGGAAGGGAAAGTAGGCCTTCTGGATGAAACTCACACCCACCCTGTCTTATATAAGCAGACCCCCCCTCCCCCATCGACCCCCCCCAGGCCAGGAGAGCTGGAGCACGCCGTTCACTGGGAGTGCCAATTGTTGACCGTGAGTCTGCCGCTGTAAAAAGGGCGTGTGGAATGGGAAAAAGGTCATCCTTGGGTGGTTTGGCCAGACTGGTGTTTACTCTCTCCTCACTGCAGTCTGTCTGTGAGGCCTTGAGAAATGACAGTGAAGGTCTGGGTCCCACACCGACTTCCCCCCGCCGCTCAATTATCTCTCTGTTTCAGGAAGGAGATCACACCAGCTCCCAGACATGAAAAGCAACATCCTGGGGACAGATGACTCAGTACCCATTCTCTGCCCCAATGCCATCAAGAAATCTAATCAAAATGTCTCTTGTATGCAGGCACGGGGCCAAGAGTATTATTTGTCTAAGTTCAAGACATGTAGATAACATAAAAACATTTTTGGGTGTGTGTGTGTGTGGTAGTGGCGGGCTTCTGAGATAGACAACACCAGTTTTCACCAATCATGAAATAACATTTTAAAATGTTGTAGTGGGTGTACTAAAATGTAATAAATTTCTGAAATATTCAAATTTAGCCAACAAATACACTTTAGAGAGTGCATGATGCAACTGGACCTGATTCATATGATATGAAAAAACTGCAAATCACTGCAAACCGCTGTCGCAATTATCAATTGGGACTTTTGAAAATGAATTTTACCCTGCTCTGGTTTAGCTTTATCGACAGTGACCTCTGCTGGGGAAAGAGTGAACTGAACTCACAAAAAAAAGTTTTTTTGAATTAGTAACACATTGCAACACAAGGGATTTGTCAAATCAATTGAATATGAATTATGAATGAATTATGAATGACATAACACTCATTGATTGACATTCATACTTATGACATTTACATTTATACTATATTTAAAATGCTAAGAATTACATTTTTAATATTTGCATGTATTAAGCTAGTGATACTTATACTATTGATAATCTTTTTATTATATTATACTATTGATAATCTTTTTTATTACATTGCATAAAAGACCTGAGACCACCTAGAAATAAACCTATAAGTTCTATAGAAGGTAGAAAAGAACACTATGCTGAATTAGCATCTAAGTTCAGTTCAAAATCACCAATAACTGACAGACACAATTGCTGCTGTTGATTTGTAAGTTCTGCCGGAACACACCTGTGGTGTGAAGCTTCCTTTTCCCATAACCTGCAGGTATGTCCTGTTCTGTTCTGTCGCCCTCGGACAGGGCTGCGGGCCGAAACAAAAGGAGCTCACAGCTAGCTGCTCCACAGAGACCAGCTGACCTGTTTGTTTTCTCATTTGTTTGTAATATTCTCAGCAATCTGTGATGTACCGAAGAGAAAATTTAAACGACAGCTCTCAGCAAAGAACCAGAGAGACACAGGAAAAAGGAAAATGAACAAATGAATGGAGATCGCACAAGGAGTTCTTTAAGGAATGCTCTTAGAAAGTTTTTTTTTTAATGGACTGTGTATTTAAAGTCAGGTTTCTTCTAGGTGGTTTCTTGGTACCAGGCTGCATATGTCAAATAGATCATTGACTGAAGCAGATGATGGTGAAGTCCATCTCAATTGTCTATTCACAGATGTCAAGCCAGTTTCAACCTGGAGCTTCCCTATGAGGCTGACCAAAAACCATCTGATGAGCACTAAAACTGCTTTGGCCAACACTTGATACAAGGACCTGATCATGGACTTAATACAAGCACTTGATCATCAACACTTGAACATGATTATCTATGATCTATACATTTTGCATTAGGGTGTCACTGATTCACAGAACTAGTCATTCTCCTTTTAGAGTAACTCTTGCGTTATCTTCGAAAAAAAACTTTGGAGTTCATGTTCACAGGCTCCCAGCACACTCCCTGTCAGACTACACCACTGTGGTGTTGGCCTCCTCTGCTGCATGTATAATTATAAATTGAACATAAGCTGAAGAGGAAAAAAAAGGAATTAGTCAATTAAAAAAATATTTTTGAAAGTTGCCGGCATTTGTCTAATTTTATTGCAGAACTTAAAATGGAAGAACTCTGTTTTTTAATGTCAGGGACAAAAATCTAAAATAGTAAAATAAGTCTTGTTTTCCTATGTGCAATTTAGAAAAGAAAAAATTGATGAGTGGAACGACCCCATCTACAGACCCCATGTAACTAATTTTAGAAAAAAAAAACCAAACATATTTGTGATCTGTAAGTCTTTGTGCATTAACTAAAGAATAAGGCATGGCATGGTAATGATCTCTTCAGATAATAAGTCGTACTTTTATTCTGGCCACACATTAAGTTCAATGGCACTACACAAATTGCTGCTGTTTTACTTATTTGCACAAGCAGTGTACCTGGTTATAAAAACCAGGTATCGGTCAAGGTAAGCCAGCCAGTCAGCTAGCTGCTATGACAATTTAAATTCAAGCATGCTCCCTTGCTGCTAGAAATAGTAAAGGAATAGCTAGCTGAAACTATTGGCCCATTGTGAACACAATACACCCACCTTTCTATGTTCTATAGTTCAAAGGTGCCACTAGGAGGCACTGATACAGCAGTGAGCAGAGAAACCCTGGCTGATATATGCCAATCCTGCTCCACTAGGACAAAGCAAATTACCCTCCTTACTCCGGGTCATTGCCAACTAATGACTTACCCTAACATGAATTAAGTGATATCTGGGCTATAGGCCTCAGCCTGAATCAGTCTGGAGCTTTAAGGTAATGATCATGAATATGAACGTCAAAGCAGGCAGGTAAACCCACAGGTATGTGCTTGTAAACATTACTAAAGGTTATCTGAGATTCCGTCAGTTTTACTGTCATGATAAATTTCTATCACAAATACCCCACAGTCTTTCCTTGTGTAAGCAAGGCTGTGCCACCGGCCACGTCAACTGGGAATCGAACTATTCCTTAGACTGTTATGTTTTTTATTCTGTTCTAACACATTTCCGCTAAGCATCTGAATTCACATTTTCAAGAAGTTTTTAAGTATTTAAGCATAACAACGTTACCATTCAAATATATTTTACACGAACTCTACGGCACTATAAATTTGGTTTCTTTTTCAGGGAAAGGGCGGGAAGGGGGAGGGAGCAGATCGTCATTCTTCTTTATTACTAAAGACTCTGGCAACAAAGGCACAGGGGAAAAAAAAAACCACAGACACATTGCAGCACTGTCAGACACAGAAGGAACAACTGTAGCCTAAAGGAAACATATAAAGTTTTCCATTTATGACTTCCCCCCCCTCACAATTCATTTCACTCTTTATCCATCTGGTGGCAATCTCAGAGTCAGACAGAGGGCCGGGGCATTAACGCAAAACATCCCTGCACACAGTCGCTTATAGTGCCTGCCATTCCGTGTGGCGTATTTAAATGAATCCATAACTTCGAATAACAGTGCGAGTGTACTACGCTGAGACACATTCCATACACCGACGTCTTTGATTTGCAAATCAAACACAGGCTCATGTGCGTTTTATTCGACAAACCAAATTGTTTTCATTTTAACCACATCTCAACATTATAAGACAAATAGCAAAATTACTGACACACTTCAGGGCAATAGTCCTGAGAAATAGTCCTTGTTTTCATCCTGTGATCTTGCGTAACATAACAACGCACTAATATTTTCGTCAGGTGCCACCCACTCCTGTAGGACAGTTAACTTGAATCCAAAACATGCGTGAGAGGGGAAAACTTGTCTGAGCAACTTTCACACGATTGATTAATACTGTCATCTGTCATTATTGCAAGCTGCCTTTAACATGTTCAGATGCAGAAGTGCAGGATCAAACAAATGCTTTTGAAGATGAAGGCACCTGTACCGCAAAAGTGTTCATAATAATTTTTCTGGTCACAAAAGGCCCTGATCTTACAATTATGAGCATTCTGTCTTTAATCATGGAAAGGATCTTAATCTAGGCAAGCTACACTGCTTTTCTCAGGGGCATGACAACAATATCCCAGTTGTAATTCATATTCATGATTAGCTCTGAGTTCTGTGATCAAAGCACCTGTCTGCACTCTAGGCCAGTATCAGACATTAATATCATCAGATCAGTTTCAGTGTCACTACTGGGAAGTAAAATCTGACAAAAAGAAAGACACTCACCTCCGTTTCTTAAAGATGTGTGACATCAGCCTCTGTTCTGTGAGAACATCAAGCACATATGAAGACAAAAACATATCTGAGGTAAAAAAAAAAAAAAGCAAGAGGTCTATTTTTCCCCCGGTCGCAAGCTCACTGGCACATTTCTGTTCTCAGTCGGGGTAATCACGGTAAGTCCTAATAAATGGTCCGGCGGCCTTGCGGCCTTAAGCAGAGATGTTCCTTGCGGTACCAGGGAGCCCAAGGCGGTAACAGCAGAATTACATAAAACCGGCATGAGCCTCCAGGATAATTGGGATTTTTTAAGCATCAATTTAAACTTATCCTCCTCTGATCTCAGTAACCTTTTAAAAGCTTGAATATGTTAATTTGCAGAAATTTTAGAATGACGAATTCTATAGGTTACCATGATTGGTATATTGGTTGTTTTTTCTTGTTATTTCACGAGTTCCTATATAGACCTGCATAATGGCTGTATTCTACAACTGTAACCCAGTTTGATAAATTACTTTCCTGAAGTTTTGGAAATGTGCAGCCAGGAAGAAAGGACCTAAATACAGGCCTGGGAGTTAAATTTGTGGCTAAAAATGAGTAAGTCCCTACTAGGTACCAACTGTATTACCTGGAGAATTCCTTATGATCAGACACATCAGACAAGTCACACAAGGCATAAATTTCAAGGGCACTGCCCAATCAAATATTTGAGCGATGGATGTGTTTCCTACCAATTATGGCAGTGATTGGTTGAAAGAGTATTCCATGATAGCAGTGCCCTTAATTCCAATGCTGTATGGGTGGTTCCACAAAGTGACTGACACCACGGTGAAGGGCCTGACTGAACTCGAGTGTTTCTAAAAGGATAATGAAAAAAAAAAAAATGGTTTTAATTCATGTCATCTCTGGAGTGGGATTAAAGTTAAGTTCTTAAAGGGCATGTCATTTGATATTGATTTCAACTTCGTGTTTTGCTTTTTTAGTAGTCCTGGCATGTTTCAAATTAATACTCATCTTGGATGTGGATGACTCCCAACACATTCCTTGTGTTAGTTACCATATGCTATGGCAACTCCTAGGGACGAGCAGCAACGCAGCTATTTCTGTTTTTTTTTTTTTTTTTGCGAGCGATGTTATTCTTTGAGTGACTTTCTGAAACACTTCTCATCAAATGCTGGACCAAGCAAAATACATTACTAATGATTTTTTTTTTTTTCAATCCTCTCATTTGATGTGGCACTTTGCTGTAGCTCACTTGCCAAGAGGATGGAAGCAAATATGAGGAGAGCAGTGCAAAACACAACTGCAAACGCTGGCCTACAGATCTGCCCAATCCAACATGTTTAGTCGATTATCACTAATAATGGCTGTGCTGCTCCAGCTAATTTAGGACATTTGTAGTCTAGCATGACCTGTAACACAGACACCAACAGTGGCCTGCCACTGCTCAAAGCAAACAAATTAATGTCAAACAAATTAACATCAAACAACTACAATAATAATAGTTAATAACACAACTGTCATATCATCAAGAAATAAAAACCTTTATTTACCTGTTAAGCATATAAAATACAGAAAAAATATATTGTTTCAGCATGTGATGCCACCATTCAGACAATGTGAAAAAAAAAAAACCCTGTGGAAATCTAGAATGTAAAAGATCTTCATACAACATTGTTTGGTTTTTCAATTTTACGTTTTCATTCAATGTTGAAGTGCATCTGTGAATCTCCCAATGCAAACAGCTTTATATGTGTTTATCTGTTCACCCTGACAGGTTAAATGTGTATTTTAGACATGCAATTAGTGTTTGACCTGATACATTAGTGTTCCATCCAGTATTACATCTTGTTTGAATACACAGATGAAAGAGGTCCCTGACATTCTAGAATTACAGAGCTATCTGTCAGTTATGGAACCACATGTACAGAATTACAGCTGAATGCAAACACAGATTCCATTATTTTCTGCCATATATACTGACTGGAATGCTTAACGGGCATAAGGAGTCTAGTAACTCAATCTAGAAATGGCTGTCTTTTTGTTTCTGCTCAGTGAGCACTTTTGGCAAGTGGACTATTGGGGGGGGGGGGGGGGGGGGGGTCTAGCAATTGAATTCTGATCCCTTATGCATCTGCTGTGTTCATATACCATAAAATGTTAACTTGAAGCAAGCGTTCATGAAAGGACAGAGTTGTTCGCCTCTTGCCGGAAGCTGCCTGCTTCGATATCTGCGTTGATGGCTAGCTTACTTGATGTGTCCCTGTATATACAAAGCTGTGTGCTGCACAGAGGAACAACGCCAGGGCAGGTGTCAGCAGGAGATAACGAGCCACTACCTCACACTTTACAATATCAGGCGTTTTTTAAAGTCTTACAGATCCAACATACCGTTACAGCTGAGGACCCTGATAGCCTTTCCACTATTTTAAGGTACCTCAGGAGAACTGCTGAACACTTTATTGGTTTCCTTGCTATCAAACTTGTTATTATTATTTATTTTTTTTTCAGATTGGCTGAAGGCTTGGCTGGTGGCCTCAGGATTCTGCAGAGCCTGTGGGAAATGTGGAGGGGCTAGAGGGAGAGGGGGATCCAGATCCTGACTAAGCACACGGAACAGAGGACGAGGAGGAGAATCCCTCTTCTGTGGGCTTCTGAGGCTTTGCTGCAAGGGGTAAGAGGAGGTCTAGCTTCTGATTTAATCTCTGGCGGAGACACAATCACGCCTTGGATCTGTGGAAGGGGGAAAAAGAAAAGAGAGTGAAGACTGAGGTAAAATAACTAGAATACTGGGTGGCAGTGTGGCATAGTGCATTGTGTAAGGAGCTTGGGCTTGTAACTGAAAGGTTGCAGGTTTGATTCCCCGCTGGAGCACTGTTGCTGAACCCCCTGGCAAGGTACACAGACCAGAATTGCCTCAGTAAATATCCAGCTGTAAAAATGGATAACATGTAGATCGTAACCTATGTAAGTTGCTCTGGATAAGAACGTCTGCTAAATGATAATCACACAAACATTACATTTAGTGCTGAAATCATTACAAAAAGAGAAACATAAAGTTTCCGGCAATTTAAAAAGATGATTTTTAGATCTGTGTCCAGAGTTCCTGCCTTCATGGTTGTGTAGACGTACAGGGAAATACAATTTCTTTGTATGGGAAGGATGCTCTTGTCATTTTGGTGCAAACACCAGGAAATGCTTTGCATTACACACTCAAACATCCCGTATGTTGACTGCTTCTTGTGAGCAACACAGGCCTTGGGGTGGCCTAGAGAATTTGGTTCTGTTGGGGTAATGCGTCACCAGCAGGTGGGTTACGCCACTCACCGACCACTCATCCTGACCCCGTTTGGAGCAGCGGACATTCATCGGCAGCTGCAGCACCATCTCATTGAAAGCCTTCCCCCTTTTCTTCGACCACTTGAACTTGTCCATGGCCTCTGTGAAGGTCAGATTGGTGTACTTCTTGGGGCTTTTGATTATAAATGGCCAGGTCCTTTAACAGAGAAGAAAGTCATACAAAACCCTCTAATTCTTATCAACAGATCGTGCCCAACAGACATCTGCTACTGCAAGAAAAATATCTGTAACATTTTTTTTTTCCAGAGTAGAATCTCACAGACAGTGAGTCAAAAATAAACCTGATTCTGTTAATAAAGTAATCTGAAAGTTTTAAAGAACTTTTTAAAGTACTGGTCATGGGAAACATATTCCACAATGGTGTTAATTTGCTGAGAAAATCTGCACTGGCCTGATTAGAGGTGGTACCGAGGCCTGGTGTTTTTCCTCAGCTTTTTTCTCTTGCTTTCTTTCTTTCTTTCTTTCTTTTTTTTTTTTGCAAGCACATGTTTGTGGGGGGAAAAAAGAGCTTTGTTACTTAATCTGTTTAGAGCGGCTCAGCTTGACCTGTACAAATCCCCTCATTCCTTCACATGAGCACAGGAGTTCAGCTCCGCCCGCGGGGAGAATAAACACTCTCTATTAACCCAAACCCTCAGATGTTTCTCATTTCCAGCCTCCCATTATTCTGTGCGTCTAAGCTCCCTTCTCACTGCCTTGTTCCTCTGGGGCATCCTGCTGCAAGCACTCCAATGGCAGGAATGCCACCTATGTCCTGCGACTGCTTTTATTTTGACGTCAGTTTTTGGGGTACATTTACATTTACATTTATTTATTTAGCAGACGCTTTTATCCAAAGCGACTTACAAAAGTGCATACAGTAAGTACAGCGACAGTACGGGGACAGGATGTGTACAGTTCCACAATGAGACAGTTCTCAGCTGAGAGTAAGGTCTGTTTGAGGACGCAGTACTATCAGAGGTAAGAGGTGCTAGCAAGATAAAATGAAATCTACCTCCTTTGATACCTTCGGGGATACTTTTTTAAAAATCTGTGCAATATGACGTTGGTGTGGCAGTTGTCTTTCCTGAAAACTTCCTGCCACTGTGATATTGTATATGGTAGACTTAAAGTAGAGTTTCTGCTGAAGTATAATGACAAAGACGTCCCATTTCCTCTCTTTCAAGAATAAAAGCTTGTTTGTGCTTGTAATGTTTTCTTTGAAATGAGTAGAGAAATAAGAATGGAAAATGAATTAAGTGGAATTTCCAAGGAGTACTGCAAAATAATGTGCAAATTTGCATTTCTCCAGAAAAAAAAAGGAATCAAATTCTCTGAAAGCAAGGGTGACCTCCTTGAACCTGTTCTTTATAATTGAGACAGAGCGGCCTGTTTCACTTTCTTGAAGTGAATGCAACCTCTAAGTTTCAATAGCTGACACCTTTTTCTTCTGCTAGCCAGCTCTCTCAGTCGTCTATTTACTAGCGCGAGGCAGAAAAGGAATTTAATGATGCCAAACCCAGAGGGCTATGCAATTCTTCTAAAAAGAAAAAAAAACATGTTTTTTTAATAGAATGACTTAATATATATCCTGTTGTGCAAAACCCCCTCTTTGAATGAGCGCAAGACCAGAACATAAATGGCCATAACATTAGAGCTGGTTACAAACATTCTGTTCTTTTGGACTGTTGTGGTGGTGCATCGCCAGAGAATATAAACTGAGATAAGAGTCCATTTACTGCAGCTTCCTTTACATCGAGTTAGAGACCTTGTTTGCGTAAACTTCAGGCTTATTACAAACAGAATACAAACTGGAACCGTCAATCAAGCTAAAGAGGAAAAAGGGAGAAGGGGGAGTGACGGTTATTTCTTGACTGTGAAAAAAATCCATATACATATACTTTGCACGCTGTGCCAGCACCATTAGCCACAGTTACACAATATTACATTATACAGGAGTACATTTCAGCGTATAAGACAGACTTTATCATACAGCAAAGCCTGTTAAGGACTATGAGAACTGTATATGAGTGATACCAGAAAATATGAACACTGAATAATAATGAATAGCTGCAATAATAGTGAATACTGGTAAAATGAGCTGTATTTATGAACTTTTCCGCATTACTGAAATACCTGTTAAGTTTAAAGTCAATAGTTTACCTTCACTGAGACAACTGGCAACAACGCAAATAAAAGCATAGCCACATTTAAGTAGCTAGAATGATTGGTTATGCTGAGAAATGTAGATGGCTGCACAAACAACCTTTCTAGCTAGACAATGGTAAACTACTCTATCAACCTACTTTATGCTCATATTTGCCTATGGTATCACCCAAAAGAGAAAAAAAATCAGGTTTATTACTGTGACCCGCACAGCCTTTTTTTGGCCTGGTCACATCTGAATTCCCTTATCCTGCTCAAGATCAAACCTTGACTTCCATGCCTCTCTTCACCTGACTGACTTGTTAACCTATAGCTCCCTATGACTGTTCCAGTTCCATCCCTATATCTGATCCAATATGTTAGCATGGGATCATTAGCATGGGATCATTAGCATGGCATGGTGCCAGCTAAACAGGCCTGTGGGTAGGAAACTGGCACACTCACGTGACGGGAACCTGGATTTCTTTCACTCCGATGAACTTGAGCTGCCCATTTATTTCTGGGAGGCTCTCACAGCGGGCCAGGTTAATGCGAGGATAATAGAGCAAATAGGACAGACACATCTCATCCCGAGTGCTCAAACCACCCTGTAAAGAGACAATATAACTCTTTCAGAGAAAAAAAAATGACTGAGGTAAATAAACAATCATAATTAACCAAAACAAGAGAGACACACCAAAACATACTACAAATCAATTTCTTCAAGCTATGACTGTGAGAGTTTCGGGGATAACGTGAGAACTTTTATTTATGTGTGTGAATTTGGCTGGAGAACTAATTCGCTTTAAATAATTTCAGCAACTAAACTGACAAAGACATATTTTGTGGTTTACATTTGATGTCTTTGGGCTAAACAGCTGAATATGTTAAAAAGTTTCATTTGACGGCCCCTCTTGAGAAATTGTAATACCCCCGAAGCAAAGAGGAAGTAACAAGCAATTTCACATGCTGGACAGGATGTACACAGCATGGAGCTGTTACAGCAATAAACAGCAGTATGTGGGAATCAAAATAATAACTTCATAAATCATTGTAAATCAGTAAGAGGATGGCTTTATGTCACAAGGAAAAGGCTACATATCTCATATTCTTGTTGCTGCTAATTTGTTAGTTGCTGATGTTTTGTGTTCAAGGCTGTGCTAATAACCGAAAACAGGCATACGACAAGAATCAGTTTGTGGTCCAGGGGATGTGTTTGCTGAAATACTGTTCAGCCAAGAACAGACTGCCCTCCACACATGTTTGAAAGCACCAACCAACAGATTCAGGGGAAGCACACAGATTATCCCTGCATAACTCAATCAAATACGTTTCCTATGATATGTTAATGAAAGAATATAGTCTTGCCTCATTTGCATCTTTCTCCTAGCCTATGTGTATGACAGGTATTCACACGCACTATTAATTAAAATCCTCAGAGAAACCCATGCCTGGAAATTTACATGTCATCTATTTACTTAGCTGCAGGAGTAAATTAAAAGCATATTAGCCTTTCATAAAGCTCAGTGTTTTCACACGACAGTTGTGAAATATGATTTTGAAATGACAAACATCATCATATGTTAGGATTAACAAAGTGTCAATGTTTACATTTGCAATGAAAGAGTAAAAAAAAGTAAGATCACAGAAGCTTTAACCCCCCAAAGGAATACAATGAAATACATACATATGAAAAAACGACATTCACTGTAAACCCACAAAAAAGACTTTTGCAAGAAGCCACATAACAGTTTCAAATGAAGTCTGACAGCTCAGTTCCAAAACATAATGAGACAGACACTGGAGAATGCCAATGCAAAAAAACAGAAGACATTAAAAGACATTAGAGAGGTTTTACTTGAATACTAGTGAAACAGAACGCCTGTTAAATGAGGACATAAAGAAAGAGAAAGAAAGTGACCAGAGTTATGTCATTCCAAAGGAAATCTGGATCCCTGGCACAGAGGTACAACTTTACCCCAGACAATACATTACTGCATCATCCACCATCTACTTTGGGTTAAGAAACAGTACATAGGGGAACTTTAGCCTGACTGAAAATGCACTAGAAAATAGAAAAGGCATAGAGGGCTTTCCATATCATAAAATGCAATTCGGTCAAATCAAAATACCAATAAAAATCTAACAATAAATAAGAAAGAAAAAAGAAAGTTTTTATATTATTATATATATAGTATTTATATTCATTGTAATATAATAACTTTGTTTAAAATACAGGACATATTTGGCACACACAGTATACCACTGACGATATATATACTTAAAAATTTGATATAAAAGATAATATATTAGAGGGAAACTTCACATATGATGGTAATTCACATCATGTTCCCCCAAAATTTTACATAATAAGTGCCACAAAGCATTTATCATGCTATATCCTCCTTGCATGGTCAAGGCAGGAGGTGCTCGTTCTGCCAGACATCGGCGTTTCACCTACATCGCTCCCCAGTGGAACGATGGAACGAAAGGTGGAACGAACTCCCTGTCCCGCTACGGACAGCTCCTTCACCCCATTCCTTCAGACGGGGCCTGAAGACGCACCTCTTCAGACTCTACCTGGACTGACCCAGCACACAATTGCTGCCCCCCCCCCATCAGTGCTGTCGTCAATTGCTGTGCTTTTTAAATTGTGCTTTTTAAATTGTTTCTTGTTGCCGCCTTTACCCTGACGCTCATTGCACAGTCTGAAGTTGTTGAAGTTTGCTGTTTGAAGGTGTATCGTATTAGTTGCCCTATAGGCTGTAATTGTACAAATGTAAATATCATTTGTTCAACATGTAGTCTAAATGAATATTACAAGATAATCTAATATGTGAATTAAGCTTTAAATAGCATTAGCATTTAATCCATTGGTGGCATAACAGTAGCCCACAGCACAGACTAAGCACACAAACTAGCATTCTGTCCATTACAGTTTATACTGATAAAAAGAGTGCATTCTACACTTTCAGAACCAGAGGACTGATTGCCGTGACTTCCGAGAGCCAGAAGATGTCACTGTGGCATGGAAGGTTCAAGATTCTCGAAACAGTGTGAATCCATTATGAAAAAATTGGTTCAAATAGTTCATTTCTGTGAAAATGTTAGTTTTCCCCATTCTTACTGTAGGGCCCGACAGGGAGATCTTTAGTTGGCAGAAAGCCTAAAAAATTAAAAACTCAAAAATAGAGTACAGACTGAAACTGAAAAGGGAACGCACTAGTTCCTCATAGAAACCATAATGGGGTTTCTACTGATAGAAACACAAGAAATCAGGCCATTCAGCCCAGCTAGGCTTGGCCAATCAGATTGGTTAGGCTCAAATTACACCCAGATAGGACTGGCCAATCAGATCATCTAGGCCCAAATTATACACAGATGGGCTTGGCCATTCAGATCAGATGGTCTCAAATTACACTCAGCTACGCCTGGCCATTCAGATCAGCTGGGCCCAAACTGCATCTAGCCAGGGTTGGCCATTCAGATCAGATGGGCTCAAATTCAGCCCATTACACCCAGCTAGGCCTGGCCACTCAAATGAGCAAGGCTCAAATTACACCCAGCTAGGTTTAGCCATTCAATAATCTGGGCTCAATTTATACCCGACTAGGCTTGGCCACTCAGATCAGATAGGCTCAAATTCAGCCCAGCTTGGCTCAACCATTCATTTTAGCTGGGCTACAATTCAGCCCAGCTAGGCTTGGCCATTCATTCTGGCTAGGCTTGACTGAAGAGAGACAGAGAAAAAGGGGAAAGAAAACCACTCCAGACAGTTGTGGTAGTACACTGCTCTCTGCTTTTTCTCTGCTGTTACGATGGTGGCGGAAGAAATAGTTCAGAAGCACAGTCAGGATGAAACACTGCTGTGAGTTCTTACCCAGGTCATATTACTTCTGCCTTTTGTATTATACTTGCACTCTGTGATCAGATTATCCCCCTGGAAATAGAGGAAGAGAAAGTCAGAAATTCCCACAAGGGGGTCTGCATAATAACTGACTGTGCAAAGTTGCTTCATTAAAAATAGCAGGGAGATTAAGGAAACTGAAATCAGCTAAATGACATCTGACTGCAAGCACCTCAGTGGGCACAGACATGAAACATAAACTCCAGTAGTCTTTTGGCAACAGTGAACTACAGCGGCTTCAAAGGAGGTGAAACAAGGTGTATTTGCTTCAGGTTCTTACTCAAATGGCTGAGCAAATCCAATCCTATCACAACGCATTGCACACTTCCGTTAGAAGAGTCACTATAATACTTTGCAATATTTTTAAAGTGCATCAACGAGGGCTGGTCCCCTGCTTTGACTTGCATCTGAAACAAGAGTTTTGACTTTTTCCTGACATAATGGCTTCATAAAGATTAAGAGTATTCTGTCTTATATCTTCATGGCCTCTGACCTTGAACAGCGGTGACATGATTTGATAAAATTTAAGTGGATCAGCAAAACAAAGTCAGGAGAAATATTAAGTGTGTAAGAGATTAACTATAGTTTGTTTTTCAAAAAATGAACAGTGACATAAAGCTCTTTTTTGCTCCTTCTGCAAATAATAACTGTATGATATAGGAGTGGACACAAGCAGAGTACCGACAGGTAACACCAGCCTCTCTTCTTTGAGGTACTGGAACTCCTGGAAGTTAAAGTCGAAATGGTCATCACGGGCCAGGGGCTGCAGCTCGTCCTGGTTCCGGAAGTGTCTGGTTCTTATGGCCCGGCCCGCCAAGTGAGAGTGCATCAGAACCGCAAACACTCGGACCCCACTTGGCATCTCGTGGTCCAGGGACTGTGGAGAGGACAACGCAAAGCCATCAGCGTGGCAGAGGCAGAAGAGGCTGCAGTGGCATGTAAGGTCCTCACATGTCAACTGGTTTGAATCATCACTGTGCTAGCAACACTGACCCATTACTGTCACTTGCAGCATGTCACATGATAATACACAGCCAATTACATTACATTACATACATTTAACAGACGCTCTTAACCAGAGCGACTTCCAGCTCAACAGAACATAACTGTATCCATTCAGGTTAAATGAGCAACAGTGTCGGAGAAGGCTAACAACACTCCCAGACCAGTGAGCATGAGCATGACATTATTTATGCCCTAACCTAAGTTAACTTGTGCAATCTGACTAGGCAACAGAAGCCAAGTATACATCAGTGATACATCAGTCAATAGAGCACAATACCTGAATCCAATACCTGACAGCATGGCGATGAGTTTTAAAGGGAAATTACAGGCCTTGTACCTTACCTCCCGCAGACACTCCTGGGTGCAGTGCCCCTCGGAGATGTACTCCTGAAGTCCCGGAGGGAGCATGTGGTACAGGCTGACCCACACGCCAATTTCGATCACGCCAGCGTCGTACCGCCTCAGCAGAGGGGTGTGGAAGAGCCTGAGGCCTGAGCTGTCTATCACTCCTGGAATGGGCAGCGAAATCCAGCATGTGAGCAGTACTCACTATACAAGTACCAGAGATGATTTACAATGTATAGTGGGGGTCCGGGTTTGTGCCAGGAATCCATATATGGCCTAAGGGGAGCTCATAACACCAATGTACGCGTCAGATGTAAAGGTGTCAAGCGGCACTGCCAGACGTACAAAGACAAAATGAGCCGCTGTTAATCATAAGAGTTAGTCCTGTGAAGTTGCTTATGGAATGTTGGTAACTGTTTTCTGCTCTTAGGAATGACTTATTGACTTCAGCTTTTACTACAAATTCACTTAGAACGACACATTAACACTTTTAAAATAAGATGAGGAAATACTAACCTCTAGAGTACATTTGTCTAATGTGTAAATTCTCCTCATAATCTACCTTCTTGAAGGTCTGGGTTGTCATAATGGACTTCCATCAGAACGTAGACAGGGTCTATTGGGGTACCAATGGAGAGGCCAACATGCTGCGGGTAGGTCAATCCCTACAAAATAAGACAACACATAACTACTGAACTCGCAACCCCAGAGTAAAAGTGTGGTGTAAAGGCACCAGCATCCAGTGTAGCAAGAATCAGATTTTTCAAGAGTGTATCAACAAAAGTATAATTTTAGAAGAGTTTGAGCTGACCTCCCCTCCGATTGCCCAGGCAAAGACCACAGTTTCGCAGGTCAGGAAGGAGTCTGGCATGTTGGGGTGGTAGCATTCATGTCCCAAGTCAAGCTCACTCTCATTCAGATTACTGTCACACTGATACAACAGAATGTGGTGAACCAAGTTTTCATGGCCTCTCTGAATCAAAGGCTCGATCTAAAAGAGAAAAAAAAACACAGGAAATGAATGAATGAGATGAGAACTTATCACATTTTATAGTCACTGTAGACCTTCAAATATCATAAACAGTTTATTTAGATAATTTCTGAGAAACACGGGAGGCTGGGGAATAAAATTATCCTGGTGCAGATGGTTTGGACTGGAAATTGAGAAGTGAAAAACTTCTTTGATGTATCCCTCTGGTTTGAATTGAATTTGAACTAAAACAGTTTGTTGCCTACTGGGTGAATGGTGACATCATACTGTGAGGCCTCTTTTAAGATCAGCAGGAAGCAAGACCAAAGCATGGCCTATGACCATCAGATAAATATTTAAACATTCTTCCTTTTCAGTTTTTCTGCAGATTTATTTACATAGGCCATTTTCCATGGTCACCACACAAATGAAAATGGCAATGAGTTGTGCATCACTGATGCCTGTGGACAGGAACTTTGCTGAAAGGCAAATTTTAACACACAGAAAACAAAAGCGCAGCCAATGGTACTTCTGAATTGATTATTTTTCACATTGAACATGAAAATGAACTTTTTGTACAAATGAGATTCTGTAATTACCGGTAGCCATCAGGCACTAGCTGCTGTAAATAAAGATTAATAATAATAAAAATAATATTATGTTGCTAACTAGATAAATACAAACGCTAGCCAGAAAATACAGCAGGTACTTTCGCACTTACCATCACAAGTAAGATAAGATAAGATAAGATAAGACAAGATAATCCTTTACTTGTCCCACAGCGGGGAAATTTGCAGTGTTAACAGCAGCATAGGGGATAGTGCAACAGTAAAAAAAGAACAAGAAATAATAACAATAAATAATCAAACAGGAATAAATGGTAAATAGTAAATAAATAAAACAGACAGTACACAAGTAGAAGTACACAGGTAGTAGTTAACCATTTAGCTCTCTAGGGGGATTCCTTTGAGAGTGAAAACTAAGTATCCTATATATCTGCCTGCTGTTCGGTCTAGAGCTGCAGACCTCTCATCTCATGAATGGAGAATGGAACAATCACAAAAGGGAAAAGATAAGGGTTAAAGGTAAGGTTTAAAGTCTTAATTATAGTGTGTGCTTTACGCGCTTGATTGCTAGTTTTGAAGAGAAAGCACACAAAGTACTGCTGCACTCACACGTCAAATTCATCCAAGGCTAGATTACAATAATCACATCGCTGTAATTTACAGCGTGCCTTCAGTGTGTCTGTGAACTGTTCTCTTTTGGTATTTAAGCATATGCTGAAAGCCATACGAAGAACAATGTTCGGTCCCATAACCATCTATAAATCTCACATGTGGGTTTAACATGTCTATGTTTAAATATCCATTTTTGGATTTACAGTTGAATTTGATGAACAGCTGCTCATATAGTGATTTTTTTTGTTTTGTGTTACACACAACAATGTCCCACCCACACTCACATAAGATCTGATAAGATCAGAAAATATACATGCATTTCATGACTTCAGTGTCACATGTATTCTGGCAAATATACTTTTGAAATCTAGCCACCGCATTAGTTTTTTTCTTAACACCATTTTCACAACATGAAAAGCACCATGCCATGGGATACTACAATCTAAAACCACTGTGTTGCAGTCAGCGTATAATCCAGTGAACCATTAAAGGCATTACCAATCAGGACTAACAATATATCGATGTGCAGATTTTGCATTTAAAAAAAAACACTAAATTCAAAAGCAAATTTTCCTGTATTATGAAGTGGGTGCACCTGGCATAGCTGTTCGGCCACACACAAAATAAGCAAAATTATGCAGGAGTGTGTCTGTCAGCTAAAAATAGGGAGTTTGTGTCCTACTGGTGTTATCTAATTAGCATCATCTGACATTAGAGCAGCTCCATAGAACTCCCCTTACGATGCGGAGGCTTGGTGGGCCCCAGTGGAAGATGCAGTGGAATTACACTGATATCTTCCCTGGCTCTGGTTCAGTGAATATTCTGAACTGGAAAGCCTTTGTTTCGAGCACATGCTCTGGCCATCCGTGCCAGTGCCAAACTAAGGAGTAGCCATGGCAACCTGAAATCTTTCGGTTTTGCTCTTCTAATTTGGGAGACAGAAATGTGTTTGAAAAAAAAGAATAAAGAATAAAAAAAAAAAACAATGACACACATTCTGCACTCAATCACTATATTGTTATATTATATATTATTTTTATTAACAGCAATACTACTAATAATAATGATTACAATAATAACAATTTATCAAAGCATAACATTTGTTCACTTTTCTTGGTGAACACATAAATAAAATTAATAACACTGTTATTTAACTACCACAAGTATAATAAAGGGACATCTGAAATGATTTATGGGCTGTGATGTTGTTTGATCCTAAACACCAATGTTGTCATCCCTTCAGCTTCATCTTGTTTGGTGACTGACCAAGTTGAACCGGCTCCCTCTAATTAAGTGTTTTTAAAGCACTTAATTTAAGGTTGTCATTAAGACCGAACGGGATACATATAATTTGAATTATACGCCAGTGTTTATAAACAGACATTTTCAAAATGTAACAAAGGCAGGTGGGTGTGCTTTTGAACATGAAGAAGACCAGCAGGGAGGAGGCCAAAACATCAGACATTTCTGTAATGACAGAGGGAGCAGGACTGGCAAATAAAAGTTCATAGACGAATGCTTGTATCTGGGATGACACTTTGTGCACAGAAAGAGAGGTGAAGGAGATGAATGAGTGTATGGCATTAAAGAATCTACTTGTACACCTGGAATAGCTTTTACACTGGTTTACATATTAGACTACATATACACATAATGCATTTCTTTTGTATCCTGTATCTTGCAAGGGTGTGTACTCAAGATTTAATTTTATATTCTATTTTATATTTATTAAAATATTTATTAAAATACATACTCTGCACTTGGGTACTCTAGCAGCAAGGTTTCTCAGTGATAGATTAAAATATTCCAATTAACACTGACACCATTAATGAGTGGCATGTGGTTTTGAAAGAGAGAAATTTAGAATGAAAGACAGAAAAAAAACGTGACATCAAAAGGGATGTGATATTAGGAAAGGTGATATTGTCAGTCTAAAACTATGGCTAAATTACTTTCAGTTGGATTGCAGTGACCCTACATTCAAGCCTATGTAGTTGCCCTCTGACAATCCATGAAAGATAATGGTCTGTTTCTCATTTTTACTAGTCACATACACATTTGGTGGACATCATACACATTTTGAGATATCAGGGTACTTACTCTAGTAATGTGATGTTTCTTTGGTACTTGTGGAATTTTAAACAACTGACACCAGTAGGTAGTGTCCTTGGAGGGCACTGGCACCTGTCTTGAAAGAAACAGACAAATAGATTGAAATATACCCCCCTCGAGGGAACATCAGAATTGAAAAATGCCCCATTCACATATCTCAGATTTCATATGCAATATACACTCTGGGTTGACTTGAGGGAAAAGCAAAAATCCTCCAGGATGAAATAAAATCCACCTCCGGAGGTAAGACTGTAATGACAGATTAACTGACAGGTGGGAATAATGCCAGCATACTGACTGCCAACTTACGTTTAAGTTCTGCAAGGTGAAAAAGGCGGTGTCTGAGGAGATGTTAGCAGCGATCGTGGGGTTGAGCAACCGAAGGCTCTTCCGGCCCCTGTTTACCCCATGGTACCTTGGCCCAGAGCGCCCAACATCGTCACTGTGGTAGGCCCATATCACCCTCACTGTGTCCTCCTGGGTATGAGTGAAACACAAGCAGCAAATAACACATCCTTTGCAACAGCTGGACAGCTACATTGAATATCTTATTCTCATCCACTTATCCCATATACTGTGACAGTAATGCTTCTTCAGATATAGTGAGTCCAAAAAACATCACAGCATGCAAGCAAGTGCAAAAACTGATTATTGTATCACAAATCAAAACCAAAAGGTGATTTCTCTTTTTTTGATAAGCCCAAACACATGCAAAAACAAAAATTTGGCACTCAAGATCACTCTTATATCCTACCCCACACACAGACACAAACACACACACACGGATACAAACACAAATACAGCACCGTACCGTAATGTCTTTGTCATTTCTGTCACAAGTATAAAGGTCTCTGCTGAAAACCAGGACAGTGTGAGTTTTGTTTTCCATTCCGTATTCCAGCCTGTAGTTCTGCTGTGCATCTCTGTGAACTTTCCTGTTGGGATCTGCAAAATAATCCTGTTGAAAGCAGGGCAGATAATGGCAGTCTTGTATGAGGCAGAGGAACATGGGCAAATTCTCATTCCAGACATGACATGATGAGGACAGACTTCGAATACTTGCACAAAAAATACTCTGTGCTTTCTTGACCACTTGGTCTCAAAGCTTTCTCTAACAGGATATGACAAGAAGGTCTGTCAATGCTGTTACTGAATAACAAAAACCTCAATTCAATCTAACCGCAATCGTCTTTCTCCTTCACATGTAGTAGTGAATTTCAGCAAGTCACTTGTGAATGAGAGTAACTGATACAACTTTTACGTTGGCTTCAAGCAATCTAGCATTCAGGGTGCAAAGAGAGAAAACAGACACACAAAATAGCAGAAACCTTTAGTCTCAGTATGATCTAATCTGTAAATGCTCCTCTAAAAAGGACAGTCCACTGAATCAGATTCAAAATGAGGAACAGTAATTGAATTGTCATGAGATGTAAGAGGGAGAAGTCAACACAGAAATAAACCAGCTAATATATTAAACTCCATGAAAGCAGCCACTGTTTCTGCTGTTGTCATTCTTCCAGACCTCTCTGCTTCTTTCTGATCACAGAATCCTCCCTTCCTCGTTGATGGGAGTAGGAATATCAGCCATTACCCTGAGGAGTATCTGCACTCTGACCAACAGACCTGGAGAAGGTCCTCTGCACCTTCTCACACTCAAAAGGAGCTCCCCAGAGATCAGACCCTTGATCTATCCTGCTTAGACTTTTGCATCTCTGTTGGCTGTTTTCACTACCCAGGCAACCAGACTGCTTCAGTCTGCTCCAGTGGAGTGGCAGTGTAGCATAGTGGTAAGGAGCAGGACTCATACCCAAAAGGTTGCCGGTTTGATTCCCCACCAGGGCACTGCTGCTGTACCCTTGGGCAAGGTACTTACCCTAGAGTAAATATCCAGCTGTATAAATGGATAGCATGTAAAAAAAATGTATCCTACGTAAGTCGCTCTGGATAAGAGTATCTACTAAATGAGATTCATGTAATGTAATAATTCTTCAACTTAGAATGTTGCTGCCCAGCCTGTTTTCACCCTCCTAAAGTATTTCTACCGTGTGTCTCACCTCTCCTTGTCTCTCGTCTCTGGCCTCAGATCACATTTCACATTGAATTTAAGGTCTTGTTACTAGCCTATTGGACAAGGGCATGACTGTTTACCTTCAGCCTTTTTTCTGACCTTACAGCTCTACACAACTTCTCTGCCTGCCAACCTCAGAGCCTTTGGCAATTACTCCATGTGGGGCTGCCAACGTCACCTTTTTTCCCCCTCACAGGTCCCCAAGTGGTGAAAGGAGGTACCTGCAACTGTTAGAACTGCAGAATCACGTAGCACATTCTCACACCAACAAAAACACACCTGTAAATTCTTCACTGTAATTTTCTGTGCCTGTATTCATGAAGAATTCCCAGTGCTGAGAATAGCTCTTAGGCGGTTGAAAATCTGAACATAATCATGAGTTTCTAAAATTCATAAAGGCTTTTTGCCCTTGAGTGTCCTCTTAAAACAACAAAATATCTGAAGGGCTATTGAGGACTACTAACCACCTAAGGATTTTCTAATACTCAGAAAAAACGGATGCTGATGGTCCTACATGGGCTTGTCAAACTGAAATAATAGTTGGGAAAGAAAGAGAAAAGAGAAAAGAGATATGGAGGACAAATGTACTTCTACCACTGTCCTCTCAAAGCTGCTCGGTCAGCACTGATAGGGAACAGCTAAAGCACATACTGCATATACTCTATTTTTCTATGAATACCGCAAACTCACTATGCATCTATACTTCTGTGTACATTATCTGGAGTTATTTTGGAGGTACATTTGAAAGGTAGTTATATTAATGGTATTGCTAATTCAAAATGACATAATCAGTTATTCCTTTTCAGTGCTCAGTCTATACATACACACAGCTATACATCCTCTATGCTGGGAAACAGAGTTGATTTTCAATAAACAACCTTCCCTACAATCCAATGTCATGTTGCTGTCTAACAGGAGCCCTTTATATACACCTTTTGGTATACACAGCAAGAAGGTGAGGGTCAGATTTGCCAGAGAAGAGCAGAAGCTCTGACCTTGCACTGACCTTGTTTATCGGCCTTGCCTTCTGATATTGTGTTACTCATTACAAGTATCATCATGCCATTGCTTCACATAGACTAACATCTATACAAACATGTAGACAGATGTACAGTATTTGAAGTGGAGCAAGTTTTCATGTCTGTGCATAGCTATCATAAATTCATTCATTAGGAGGGGAAGCCAGATGTTTTCTCTGTGTTGCCTTCACCACAACACCATTGATTTGCAAACAAGTGGGAGAAGAATGGATAAAATATCGAATCGCTTTGTGGCTGACCAACCATCTTGCCAAATGGTTATGCCCATACCTGTCAATGTCAGGAACACTGATTCACAGAATGAATTTCTGAGCCTTGTATAGCTTTCCCGGCAATTACACAACACATGATCTCTCGTAGTGAGATCTGTAAATTTAACCACACCATGGAGGTGTGCAACTTTTATCAGGCAGAGTGCGCAGTTATAAAAGGAGAGCTACCATAATGACATAAAAGCTAGCTCTTCTGAAGCTTGCCCAGGCATGTACAGTGAGTGATTTAAGATATGATTTTGTTTTCCATATGTGCACCCTCTAACATTCATATTACTTTGGATTCTTCTTCAAAGAATGAGAAAGTACTCTGCAATTGTACTAAATGCAGAATGACTCCTTCATCTGAGAGAAGTGAGCTACTTGAGAACTGTATAAAATCTTAATACACCTTGCGGGTGCCTGTATTGATTCAGATCCATTGTGTTCATTTGGTACTCACATTTCAAAGTCATTATCAGTCCTTTCAGTCTGAAGTGATCCTTCCCCTTCACTGTCTTTAAAATATTAATGTCTATTAACTACCAGAAAGACATTTCTTTGTAGATCTGTTTCACATACGTGGTCACAACTAGTTAGCTTCTATGAGAGTTTAGAGTATAGGTAAATAAAGAAGCCACAGGGCCAATATTTAAAAGGGAGCACAAGCAAAAATAGAGAAACTGAGAATGAGGCAACAAATGTTGTCACATATGATAGAAGTTCCACTCACATTCCATCTTACATCAAAGCATCACATGTTCCATTCAGAGAATAACGTACATTGATGTGAACATCTAAAGATTTACCAACTGGAAGTAGAATAATGCATGAATAATACATGTTACTACATTTTTACTATTACCAATGATTACTTTATGGTTTTAGAAGTCAAAACCCATGTCAGTATTAATTGAAAGGTTAAGCAGTTGACTGAACACATCCCTAACAATCCCTGATTTAGTCAGATGTATTTCACTACATAGATGGATAGCTCGTTAAGATGGTTATGGAAAATGGGCTTTAAACACAACCAGATAGTTTTTTAAAAACATCATTTCTTGATTCAGTTTTCCTGCATAAAAATCAGAATCATTCCCATGCCCACTTGAGATCTTAATAAGACCCTGTATATTTCAATAATAGCAAGCTTCCTCTAACTGATTGCTTTACGTATTGTAGCTCTTGGCTTTCTCCATACCGAGGCTGGTGTTTTGAGTATGTGATTAAAGAATCATTGATACTACATGAAAACCCCATATTCTATACCACTTTGGGGAGGTGGAATATTTTTACACCAAGGCCAAGACGCTTCTGCATTCATAGTGGGGCTGGGAGCTAATGCAGTGTGGTTAGAACCTGTATCTGGCTGCCTGTGAGAATTGGTAGACAGAAGCTATGGCAAAGATTTAGAAAATACCTGCTGAATATCGGCTTACTGAAGAACTCTTGGAAGGCTTAACACATCAATAAAAACTGTGACCACTGTATTCGAGAAATCAGTTGCTTATTCCATCATCCAAAACACTGACCCTCATGAAATCCACAATGTAAAGCAATCCGCACAGTAATGGAAAGAAAAGAAACGAAAAGAAAAGAAAAGAAAAAAAAAAACTTGTGTAACCACAGCTGTGGAAAAACACTGCCACTAAAATGCACTGAGTATCAACAAACCGCAATTCAATTTGACATGGGAACAAACTGAGGTGAACCCTCACCAAGACAGCACGAACTTGTTTGCAAAAACCAGGAGAGATTTTTAATTAGTATTAATGGGTGTGGCAGTGATGCCTTTAAGGATGACTTTGATGTGGATGGGACTTCACATGAATAAAAGAGATTCTCACTCCCATCACACCAGTTCCTACACTGGTGGCTTAGACGGGATGACAAATAAAATACTTATTAGTGCTGTCTATCTTTACACGTGGGAGGAAGGGTGCATACAAAATAATAATTTTAGTAATAATAATAATGAATCAGTTCTAAAGTAATGGTGTGAATATTACTTAAGAATACTATGTCAGCTGGATAAGCATGTGTTGGAACACAGGCATAATTACAACAAATAACTGAATGAAAAAAATGTGAGGGTGCGGCAAAGGGCAGATCCAAGAACCTCTAGCTGATGGGATATGACACCATTTGACGTGATTTGCTCAATATGAGCGCTACTCTAATTTTTAATCAGCCGGCGGTGGAATGCGCAGGTCAGTTCCCGGGAATTTCCGAAACTGCGCACAAAAGATTTGCAAGAGTCAAAAGAATCACAGCACGCGGAGATGTTACAATGATACGGTACATTAAACGACGTAACTGAAAGAGGCACGACTGTAAATGTACTAATTAAAATATACAGTTTATGAGGTATATTTGCTCATTTATTTGTTATCATTGTGTCTACATGATAACCACGTATTTTTAGCAGTCACTCCACAAGTACAGCTTCAGTGCAAATGATAAAATCATAGAAATTCGATTTCGATTAACGCATTCGATTAACGTTCTTTTATGTTAACGTTCTTTTATGTTAACTGCTAATAAACGTATGGAGTTTACCAAAGCAGACCTAAAAACGATCCATACCTGTAGGTAGGGTTTCCCTTTTTCGACTCCCCCAATTACAATATCCGATAACGCCATCGCTCCGTTGGTAGACAAACCAAATCCTATGTATCCGTTTGTTTCCACCTCAGTTTGAAAAGTTATCGTTGTTTCATCGTATGTCCATCTCAATTTATATTTTCCATGCGCATCTAAGATGGTTGAATGTCTGAACCCGGTCTTCGAGGAAAACGTCGCACAAAGTCTTAAAGTTGCAAAGAAAACCAAGGCACAGACGCGCTCTCGTGTACTGGACATATTAGACGTTTTCAACCATGTAGTCTCATCGGGTGAGTGTAAGTTTTGTTCTCAACCCCGTTTCTCGCTGGATGAAAACGTAAGTAGCAGCTCCTGACTGAAACGGTGTTTGTTTACCAATCTACAATGAAAGCAAATATTCCAACCGAGCATACAGCCTCTGAACTACACTCTTATTATCCTCTCATTGAAACTGTCGAAACTTGTGTTAGTTCTCTTAGATCTGCAGAGACACGTCCCACTCGCTTTTCCTATGCTCAATTTTTTTCTGGTGTGTTCTTGTGGCTGATTATTGCGCTACGGTACATGCTTTGGCTCATAAATTTCGGGAGCGCATCGTTAGATTAGGTGGGATAGCTGAAATGCGTGACTAGCACATCAGTCAAGTCGTTATTATCTATGACCGCGAATTTCAACAGATGATGTCTTACTATTGATGTCGAGGGCTTTGATGTCTGAGGTGAATGATTATAAATGCCCCTTAAATGTTTTGCCAGTGCTTTCTCTCCTGGTTCTTTGTATTTTCACTCCTTAGAACATAAGTTTTTGGTTTCAAACCATGGACAAGGTTTTGAAAGGAACATTTACAAACAGTAAAACAACTAAATTTGTTTAATTTTGTGTTTAGTAGTTCTGAATGGCACCCGGATGGAGATGTGGAAGACAGGTTTTGGCCAGCAGGGCATCCACATTGGAGTCGAGTCATTTAATAATAGAAAATCACATGGAAGAAAAAAACGACAACAATAATTTATGATAGAGGTTTCTGAAGTACTGAAGTGGTACAACCAGTTGTCACCACATCAGCGGCTACAAGTAGTGTGCGCCGGTCTATGTGATTCTAACTCAATGAGCATGTGAATACGATGGCTTAGAGAGTGGAGTAGGGCTTGATCGCATCCCATAATGCCTCAGAGTTGCTGCTGAGCAAGTTTCCGCACAGCGGCAGCTCCCATGACCCTGTCTTGCTGATCCGGACATCTGGAGAGGTGTGACCGAGTGACTTCTTGTTATGGCAGACCTCCTACGCTTCACAGACTGCTCTCTCTCTAGAACCCGTAAGGTTTTATCCTTCAGCTCAGTCACGCATCTGTGCGGAAAGCTTGGGGCTTACACACAGGGACGAGCCGGTTCCTCAGCACCTGCAGGATGAACACGGAGCTCCTGTTGCATCATGGGAAGGTGGCAGACACCCAGAGCAGACAAGCTCCCCTGCTGAGCTACACAGCTGACCGAGAGGAGAGGAAGTGTGACTTCCTCATGTGCCCTCTAGCGTAAGGAGTACAGTTTCTTAGCTGTGTCGACTGGACGGAGACCACACTGGAATATGTGTGCGGAGTTGTTACTTTTGTAGTACAGAGCGTGCGGCGTTTCCTGTCTGTTGTCTTAATTCTCTTAACGCATCACTCTCTGCACAGCTATGATGTCTCCTCAAAATTATATATCCTACACAATGCGTACATCCAAGGCATAATAGTAGGAGAAGCCAATCCATCGACAATACATGTTTTTGTCAGGACTACTGCAGTTTTCATCCAGAATCAAAATCTGGGGGAAGAAACAGAAACCTGTAATATGTAAATGAAATGTGGAGGTCGCTCAAAAAGAGTATAAGAATCTGGACAATGAATAATACATTAATACTCATATACAGTACCATCCATATGTATTGTATTCAGACCCATGATTAAGTAGGGAAAAACAACATAATACAACAAAAAAACAAGATACACATTGTATATTTTCTGTTTTAAAAAGTTACAAATGTTATGGTTACATCTTGATAGTATTTTCCAAAACAAAGGCATATTAATAACAAATAATCAGTTGGTTTCCAGAACACACAAGGGTCACATCTATTCACACCTCTGAAGTTTGGCATTTTGTAAATGCACAAGCATGCGTTCCGCTAACAAGATGCGTCATGTGGTGTTTTACGAGGCCCTGGCACTTCTATGGGAGGATTTATCTTGCTGTTCTTTGAGGCAGAATTACTGTGGGCCCTTCAGATCTTCTGATTTTCACTTGTGAATTATGTCTTGAGTTCTAATCAAAAATGTTAAATTGAACTGAGTTCTGGAGATAGCCATTTTAAAAAACACTCTTTTTTTTTGCTAAGTTAACCATTTCTTTGGGTAACTGCATTCTCATGTTGGAACATCCATTCTCTGAACTTCACTTGAACTTCTTGAACAGGTTTTTGGACAACATCATCCTGGGACGTGTTGGAGTTTATGCCTCTATCTGCGCAACCCTAAAGGCAGGACAACCCCAAAACACACAGTAATAGACTCCCTGCAGTGTCACAGTGAGTATTGGTTTTTCTCTATCTAAGCTTTACCTTTTTGTACCACATATAATGCTGATGAGCACATCTCTAAAGCTCAATTTTAAGCTTCTCCCGGCTGTGTTTTGGTGATGTGACCAAGGCAATGATTAGATTCACTCAGGACCCAAAATATGAGGAAACCCTTCAAAATCTAGAAAAAAATGGATATGTTCATTATATATTCCATTACATTTTATCCATCCTTAACATTCCTGTGACAAGTGTCTGTTCTGTAAGTTAACGTTACATACACTGCCACCACTTACAACTGGAGGAAGGCATTTTGTAAAGCACTGCTGACGCATTCAAGAGACCCAGATTCTTTTCCCCCTTTTTCTCCTAATTTGGTATGCCCCGATTTACCATTAGAATGCCACTCATTGCTGAAACTTCCAAGGGGCTCTCAATCTGGGAGAGTGTAGACAAACAAGTGCTCTCCTCCGAAACACGTGATGCCAAGCACTGTTTCGGATTAATACTGCAGTCCACAAATTGAGCTAGCACAGACATGAGTCAGAGAAGGGCACTTCACATGCATCTTTATAGAACATTACCCTGATTGACCAGTGGGGGGTGCTAATGTGCACTGAAATGAACAAACCCTGGATGAACTACCCACTCCTATCCCTGGTGGAGAGAGGCCAGTTTGCTCTGCTGCTGTGAGCTCCTGTTCATTGTTAGCTGATGATTATTCAGTACTGCTGCTTATAGCTTCTTTTTAGTGACATCATTCTCTGCTATGGCCAAGACAACAGTGTAAACACCTGGGCTATTCTGACATGCCTGTGAACCTGAAGAAGGCCACCTTTAAAAAGGTGTTGGAGGGAGCGGTTTTGGGTAAAATGCTTGCAATGCTCCAAAATGCTGAGGCTACAGAATGTATCAGTTTTGCTTTTATTCCTGCCCACCATCCCCATCTCCCTACCAAGACTATTGTCACTGGTTTTTTAAGTTACCAATAAACATAAACATAAGACAGCATGCACTCACAAAATTAATCCTCATAGCACTGCAAAACCAGAGGCTGCCTCATAATCAGAAAATTAATCAAAAAACAGGGGAAACTGGTTACATGTCGCAAAGAGGGCCTGGAGTTTCGCTTCACCTTGTGACCTGTGGGACTTTCAAACTGCAATCCTGTAGGCAGTCTAATGTCTGCATGGGTACTCGAAAAATTTAATATATTATTAAACACATTTGTAAGCAAGCATTTAATAAACAGTGGAGCAATCTGATCTGATCTGATTTGATGGCATTATGAAACTTAAATGCATTTCAAGATGATTTTAAACGGGTAACTCCTTTTTTGACAGAGAAAATGATGTTCAAGGCTTACAACAACATCATTCTGGGTTTGCTGCAGAATGATTCTAGAATCTATGAATCCTACAGTAAATTTGAGGAGCTAAAAAAAATAATATTGAGGTATTCACATATTTTTACATTTTTTAAATGAATGAATTCAAAATTGAATTCACATTCACATTTATCATGATGCTTTTATGGAAAGCAAATCACAAGTGAGGCAGAGTAAAACACAAGCAAAATTTATACAAGGATTCACAATATTAGCTGCATGACCAAGTTACAAATTTTGCAGTACACTACACCAAAGCAGCAGTGTGATTCTATCAACATAGAAAAATAGAATGGCATCACAGTCAGTCCTACTAGAAGGTCAGCCACAGCCAGAGAGAGGAGGAGGAGGTTGGTTGGTGTGTGGAGCTGCTTGAAGTGACAGATGGAGATGATCACCAGCAGGTTTCCACACACCGTCAGTAACACAACCGCAGCTGCAGACATGTAGAGGAGCACATATGCAGGTGATGCTCTTCTTAGACAAGATGAATTTGATGACTGGAGGCAAAACTCCCCTTGGTGAAATTTTGGTGAAATTCATAAGTTAAAACACCAATTCCACTTTCATTGATTTAGAAAAACAAACTGTGGTTACGTACTTATATTACTTAGCTAAGCATTATCATCACATGAAATGATTGAAAAGATGCTATGTGTCTAGGCTCAGAGATTTGCTTATCTCTTAGTGCTCTGGACTCATATTTATATCATTTAGTATTATTTTTTGTTAGCTGTTGAACTGGGGGTTATTTGTGGAGCCAGAGGGCACAATTAGCAAAGATCAGTGATGCAATCCGATAACAAAATATTTTCAAGAGGAATGTACGCAGAGCTCATTTGTAAATGAGCAAAAAAATAACAGCACTTTTCCTCCTGCTTAACTATTCCACTAATCATACTTGAACAATTGAACTATTTTCAAAGAGAAGCTTTAGATGAATATCATACGCTTAACACACTGAGTTGTGGTCTCATTTATTATCTCCTCAAGAATGCTTCCAAAGATGACAAGTTACTCACATTAAAACTACTGATATCAAAATAAAGCTAAATGACACTAAATAATTATGGCAACATTTGGGCAAGAACCTTTTTGTCCTGGTTTTCATCTTGCTGTCTTAAGACCATGAGGTCTTTCAGTCTTTGCTTCACATTCAAATATAAATTTAATAGCAATAATAACAGAAGTGGTACAATTATGATGTATTCAGATCAGTGCTCTCATGTAGTGGGAAGTACAGTAGGGAAAAGAAGGCAAAAGGCAAACATATCTGTTCTGGAGGGTCATTTTTGCTACTTTGGTAAATGACATGAAGAGGAAAGCTGTACTATTCTGTCACAGTTTTGCATGTGATACATGTGAGTGAGAGTTTCAGGTATAGAGTGTAGAAAGGGGGATAGATATCTATAGGTAATGCTACAATACTGGGGGACAGCACAGACTTATGATGTGTGTAAACCCCTCTTAAGTGTTTCCACGGAGAGCTGTATTTTAGTTGTGTGGCTTTCTAAATTCCAGGGGTTATGCAGACATGAGCCACTTTCATTTCTGAGGCAAATAAATTGGTGGTAAGATCTCAGGTTTTCTCTGAAGAGAAGAACTAGCTAACTGTGAAATACAAAAAAAAAATTGTATTGTAACAAACTGTATTTTAGTTGTGTGGCTCTCTTAATTGCAAGTGCATCCAGACATGGGCTGCTTAAGCTCCTGTGTGTTAAACGCATGTTTGGAGTGGTCGCCCAAAATGAAGACGTTTGGCTCAAATGAGTGTGCGACTCGTTATTTTCCAATTTATGTATATTCTAAATTGTGTGTTTTCTCTCCACACCCTTCTGCACAGGAAAGGGGAGAATAAGTTGTGTGCTGCAGTGGCCATTGTGTGTAACAACAACATTGTTGGTGTCTAAACAGGCAAAGTTTCTATTTTACATAGATTAAATTTTACATTATTTTACATTAGAATCAATTCATCTCATTTGATAATCCTGCATAAGTAGTCTGTCAATTAAAAGTTGAATGCTTACGTTCTTTAAATATAATATAATGTTCTCTGTCATCTGAAACTTGGAGGCGTAGGTTGCAAAACACATTAATGAACGTTCAACTCAATCTGTGTAAAAAAAACCCACATCAATCTGATGTGCTTATTGTTCATGCATGTAGCCATGCATGTACATACATACCTACTAATAATGTCTCCTCTCATATAGTGTTCTGTGAGAACGAATCATTGTATGTCACATAATACACATGCTTACATTTATGAGGCAAGTGTATTGGTGGTGAGATCTCAGGTTTTCTCTGAAAAGAAGAACTAGCTAACTATCAAATACAAAAGAAAGTAATTGTATGGGAACACACTGTATTTTAACACTGTCATTTGACAGGAGTGAACAGAGGGATGCAGTTGTTTATTTGACAACAGCATTCTCTATGATTTAAATGGTAGCTAGCTCCAGACAGAGCACAGGTGAAATAGTTGGCACAATCAGAAAGTATCTCCAACCACTTTGCCAGTTACCTACCTATCTTGTGGTTCAGAGAGGAAAATATTATAATGTACTGTCTCTGGCAATGGTCAGAAGTGGCAGAGACAATCAAGAGAGCTCACACTGTATAAGGGCCCACTACAGGTCCTCGCCCCCTCTGCAATGAGCCATCGGCTCTGCCCTTGCCTCCTATCTATCAGTGTTTATATGAATTAACCAACTCCTATGTGGGATGCTACTGCCCATAATTGCCTTCATAAAATTCAGTTTACATTTATTCACAGCTTATAGCTTTTCACCACCCGTTTCAAGAGAAATGTGCAAGTGATGTGTGCAGAAAAATAATCAGCGCCTTTAACTTTGAATCAACCCCTAAGCGCATGACTTAAACACATGGTAATGTGAAGCAACAAGCAAGCAACTTATAAAGAAACACAGATGTATCATATCTGGAGTGTAGATTGACTTATAAAAAAAGTACTGAGCATGTGTGGGTAACTCTGTATGTGGAAAGCATTTTTGTGGATATACAATTTACTTTGGTACTATATTATAGGTTAGGATAACTATACATTTTAATTTCGGTAGTTTAACTGAGGTGATAGCATTGTTTGTCAATGAGGGTGTTTATTCACTTGATAGTGTGTAAATGTTGAATCTTTGCATATTGTGGCAGGGATGCAGTTCATTCTCACTTTATTATCAAACTAGCTTGCAAATTAGAAAATGATTTATTTAGTTGACTGAACACAAAATTACCTGCAAGGGGAAAATTAAAGTTAATTCATTGCCAGTCCTATTTGCTAGCTAGCTGGTTAGCTATTTCAAGTCAACATTGAACCTTATTAGGAAGCTAGCATCCTCAGAGTTATTGTTGTCACTGTCTACATTGTTGGAGGACTAGCTCTATTTAATAAATGCATAAACTGGCAAAATGACATTTATTCCTGAAAACAATAACATAGTTTATTAGACTATTTGACACGACTCGTGGTATAAACATAAGTTGGAAACTGAATACCGTATCCTTACACTAGGCCTTTCTACATCTGTGTTCATGCAGTATGCCTCCACAGCTCTATACACAATACAACAATCTAGATAGTCAAATGTCAAAAAGATATAATCTAACTAGCAAAATAGGTTTAATGTATTATTTGATAATAAACATTTTAATAATTACTTTGTAGATGTAGTTTTTATGCTCTTTGGTGTGGAATTGGAACATGAAAGCATTCCAGCAACATTCCAACATCAGGATTCCATTTTGGAGTTAATGCCAAAAATTCTGTAATTGCCCATCTGCATACACTAAAACTAATAGAAAAAAACAAGGAATACAACACAAACCAAATCTGTGATAAAAGGGAGAGCTTGTAGAGGAAACATTAAACTACATGAAAGGTTAAAAACAGGTATCCAAACATTTAAAAAAAAAAAAAATTCTGTGCTAATAATTACCTCACTTTGAGCCTTTGAGTTCTTTACGGTGCTAATGTTGTTTATTTAACGGTTAATTGCCCCGTGAGAGCACGTCTGTCAGTGAGGAGTTTGCGCTACGTATCTGGAGTGTGACAATGAGTTTAACACACTTCTGAAACCATGTATAAAACAGAGCATAAATAAGAGGATTCAAGGATGAATTCATATTCACGAGAATCAATGTAGCTGTAATCGCGACATATGCAGATGCTTTCCTAATATATAGCGAAAGGAAAACAGTGATGTAGTAAGGTACCAAACAGAGAAAGAACACTAAAATTAGAATCGCCGCTCTCTTTGCTGCTTTTCTCTCGGATGCCGTGGAATGATTGCTTTTTTGTGTGCACTCTGCCTGCTGCTGTTTTCTGGTGCATCTAATGGCGTTTGCGTGATACTTAGCAATAGCAAAAATTTTCAGGTACAACATTAACATTATCAAGCATGGCAGTATAAATACTGTTACAAAATCAACAGTAGCCCATACTTCATCGATTGTTGCAGAACACTGTCCAGCACATGCGACATTTTCTTTGACGTCAATGATGTTCCCGTTGAAATAAAGAAGAGCAAAGTTGTAGAATAACGAATACAGCCAGAATATTGATGTTATCATCAGAGTTACCCTGACAGTGATTTTGGTGGCGTAGAGAAAAGGATTGGACAGAGCAAAATAGCGGTCCATAGCAATGAAAGTAACATTATAAACTGACACACACGACAGGTGAAAGGAGGCTAAATTCCATATTAAGCAAAACACCGCACCAAAGCACCAGTACGATTGTATCAATGTAGAAAAATGGAAAGGCATCACGAGCACTCCGACTAGAAGGTCAGCCACAGCCAGAGAGAGGAGGAGGAGGTTGGTTGGTGTGTGGAGCTGCCTGAAGTGGCAGATGGAGATGATCACCAGCAGGTTTCCACACACTGTCAGTAACACAACTGCAGCTGCAGCCGAATACATCAGCACATCCACTGCTGTTAGTGACGCTGTTTCAAAACAGGAGAAGTTGGAGGGCTGGGTGCAGGACTCCTCTTCTTCAACTGCTGTGAGATTCATAAAATGAGACACCAGTTTCACTTTCATCGATTGAGAAGATGAACTGCAGTTACACTCTGTATTACTCAGATAACTGTGTAACGTGTTATGTGTCGAGTCTGAGTTTTTCTTATCTCTTAGTGCTCTGGAGTCATATTTATATGATGGGTTTACTGTTATTTTTTCTGTTAGCTGTGACTGCGTCTCATTACTTTTAATGACATCTGTTGAATTGGGGGTTCTTTGTGGAGCCAGAGGGCCCAATTAGCAAAGATCAGTAATGCAGGGGGGTTGTAGTGTGGCATAGTGATTAAGGAGCAAGATTTGTAACCAAAAGATTGCTGGTTTGATACCTGGTGGTGGTTTGGTACTGCTGCTGGACCCTTGGGCAAGTTACCTAACCTAGAATTGCCTCAGTAAATATCCAGCTGTATGAATGGATAATATGCAAATTTGTAATCTGTGTAAGTCACTCTGGATAAGAGCATCTGCTAAATGATGTAATGTAATGCAATGATAACACAGTTTGATAGGGGATTAATACAGGAAAGGGGTATCTCAGTGCATGAGATGATTCCTGAGTTAGAAGGATAACAAAGTATTTTGAAGAGGAGTGTACACAAAGCTCTTCTGTAAATAAAACAATAATAAACAGCACATTTCCACCCACTTATAAATAAGTCACCTTATTATAATTGAATATTTCCCTATTTTCAAAGTGAACCTTTATATTAATATCATACTCTGACACAGTGGATTGGGATGCCTTTTACTGTCTCTGCAAAAATGTTTCCAAACACATCAATCTGCTATCAAAAAACAATAAACAATTATGACAATATTTCTGTTGGCCTGTTTTGTCATCTTACTATCTGAAGACAATGAGGTCTTTTAATCTGTGCATCACACATTCAAGTGTACATTTCAAATGATAATAAGACGTGTGGTACTGATGTACTGACATCAGTACTGCCATGTAATGATATGTGCAGCAGGGAAAATAAGGTCAAATATATGTTCATTTTTGAAAAGGGGCAGGTGTATCTGTACATATTGCTACAGTACACATGCAGGTCATCAGCTGTATCTCAAAATCTCAGTTACAGCTAAAAAATGTGGTAAAGCTACTGGCAACTTATAGGAAGACAGGCATAGCACATCTTTTCAGCAGCAGTACTGTATTAATTGCACTCTGACACTTCTCGCCATTTGTCATTTGGATGTGGCACATAAAGACCATGTTCTCTTTCCGCTCTAAGTCACACGTACCCTCCCTATACCTCTTATACCTTCCTATACCTGGCTGCACTCCTTTAGTACACCAGCATGCTGTGTATTTACGTCAGCAGCACAGGTGGAGTAAATTGGGAATAAACTGAGAGCCAGCGGCTGTGTTTTCATCAGCGAAGCATGACAGATGAGGGAAAAGTGTCTGTTCGGTAACAGCATCACGAAGGAGTCGTGCTCCCATTCATCGCCATTTACAATCCGCCGTCTAACAGTGCTTCTGCTGTCAGTAACTACCTGTTAGCTGGTCTGGTGTATGTATGGAGAATGACAGTCAGTATTACCTTTTAACCAAGCAATGTTTAAAGCAGTGATTATACAGTTGACCCCCCCCCCCCCACATCGCGGCTTCGATTTTTCGCGGCAATAAACAATTAAATGGGATTTTTTTTGGAAGCTTTGATGCCTTGTGCGGGAAACCGCGTAGCACTGCAGACGATGCGCGTAGGAGACGAAGAGTAAAGAAAATGTAAAAAGTTTAGCAACTCATAAATGCATAAAATATATGTATAATATTATTGGGGGATATATATATTTTAATAAAGCTGTACGATACATTGCCAAAGCATACTCAGTACATTACTTTACATTTATGATGATAAAATCCAATGAATAAAAATACAGCTGATATCTACAAGAAAAGCAAGGGATTGTACGTGGTACATTTCTTGGTTCTAAAAGCATTAAAATACAGGCACAGTTCAAAATAAAGAGATACAAATTTGAAAGAGTGACACCTATTTGAGCAGTGCAGCTAAAAATTCCAAAGCTTTACTTTCTTTTAAGTTCAAGTCTTCTTTTCATGCTATGTTTGTTTAGGTCCTTTTTTCATGCACATTTATTAGTGAAGACTCTGGGTCACATATTCTCAGAGTGACTATGAGTTTAACACATTTCTGAAACCATGGGTAAAAGAGAGCATAAATTATAGGATTCATTGACGAATTCATATAGATTGGAATCAAAAGGTTTGTAACTGCAAGATATTTAGATTGTAACTTAAAATTTAAGTCAATGAAAACACCTAAGTAGTAAGGTATTAAACACATTAAGAAAACAGTCACTTGAATTCCTAGTGTTTTTGCTGCTTTTTTTTCAGAGGCCACTGAATTATTTTTGCTAGTGTCCTTTACATGATGTTTTCTAACACACCTAATGGTATTTGCATGCTTTTTAGCTATAACAAAAATTTTCACGTATAGGATTATCATTGTTGCGGTTGGCAAAACAAATACTGCTACAAAATCAACTGTAGCCCATACTTCATCGATTGTTACAGAACATGCAACGCATGTAGTATTTGTTTTCACTTCAGTGATGTTCCCATTGAAATAAACAAGAGCAAAGTTGTAGAAAAACGAATACAGCCAGAATATTGATATTACCTTCAAAGCTACCCTGACTGTAACTTTGGAGGCGTAGAAAAAAGGATTGGACAGAGCAAAATAGCGGTCCATAGCAATGAAAGAAACATTATAAATTGACACACACGGCAGGTAAAAGCCAGCCACATTGCAAATTGTGCAGTACACCGCACCAAAGCACCACTGCGATTGTATTAATGTAGAAAAGTGGAAGGGCATAACGAGCACTCCGACTAGAAGGTCAGAAACAGCCAGAGAGAGGAGGAGGAGGTTGGTTGGTGTGTGGAGCTGCTTGAAGTGGCAGATGGAGATGATCACCAGCAGGTTCCCACACACCGTCAGTAACACGACTGCAGCTGTGGCCGAATACATCAGCACTTCGACTGCTGTTAGTGACACTCTTCCAGAGCAGGATGAGTTGGAGGACTGGCTGCAGAGCCTCTCTTGATGAACTTCTGTGAGATTCATGTATCAAAAAAACAGCTCCTCTTTTGCTGGACCTGTGTTTAAAGCATTTCATATGTTAAATATTAATCAGGCAAGCAAAGCAATGTCTTCGTGTGTGAAGGTCAATAAGATGTCTTGTGTTCAGTCTCGCAGAGTCTTCCTAGTCATTTAGTGACAACTGTAGTCATATTTATATGGTGGTGTGAGTATTATTTTCTCTCTTGCTGGTTGTTAATATATCCCCATCAGATTTAATGACATCTATTGAACTTTGGGTGACGCAATGCATTAAACAAATGTCAGACAGAATGTCAAGAGACAGTGTCCTTCCCATATCCAGAGGGCAATAAAATCATTTTCACAAAGAATGGATACAGAACTCTTCACACTGGTAAACAAATAACTTCTATGCTTGAACATTTCTGTACAGTCCTAAAGAACCTGTAGGTGAATATCACACTCTAAGACACCAAGTCCCTGTCCATGGTGTCTTTTTTATTCTTATGATATTGTACATTATGGGACATTAACATACATGTCACCTAAAAGTCACGGTTCTCATTCCCTTTTGCCAGAAAGCCATTGAAATGTTTCAGATGGGACAGAAAATGCAGTTTTTGAATAAAACTATTCTTGTGACAAGCTGAGAAATTTATGAAGGTGTTTATCCCTTTTTACCTGGGTGGCAGTGTAGGTACTTAACTCGTACTTGCCTCAGTAAATATCCAGCTGTATAAATGGATAACATTGTAAAGAACTGTAACCTATGTAAGTCGCTTTGGATAAAAGCGTCTGCCAAATGAATAAATGTAAATATAAATGTACCTAAAAAGATAATAGATATCACAATGAAGAATAACACCCATGTTCAAAGACATGTACGCAGGTGCAACACATGAGCACCCTGCCCACAGTCACCAGGGCAGCTCCATGCTGTTCCATGCTTTTATTCTGTTAATGAAGTTATACTCCAAAACATACACACACACACACACACACACACACACACGAGTGCAGAAAGAATCAGAGGCCGGCAAAGTGTCTGTAGGCAGCAGGAAGGACTGTTTAAACCAACAAAACTGAAAAAAGAGCATAAAACTGGGTGTCCCCCCCCCAACAAAAATAAAAATAAATAAAGAAATAATAATAAAGCAGAGGAGGGTACAAGGCCATCAGTCCTCACAGGGCCTCACAGTCACTAAAACAGAGCAGCTCTTAGGGGCGTCACCTATCATGTTAGTGCCATCTTCTGGCACATTGCTATGACTGCTCTGTGTGAGGATTTCTGTGGAAGCTCAGCACCTGAATATCGTTGCAATGTGCACAGCACAAATTGTCATCAGCACGAATGACTCTGCCTTTTTCGTAAACTTGAAACATACCACTGAATGATTCAGTTGCTGGTGCACTCTGCAACAGGATGAACAGTGACCTTTTCGCCCACACAGAGGCAGCAGTGGGTGACAGGAGTTTGGCTGGCTACGCTGCAGAGCTAACAGAATTAAGAATGAGGTCTGGTGGAGCTAGAGAGGCCACACATGAACAGTGGCCAAGGCACTTCCAGGAAACCATTTAAAAAATCAGATTCATTTTTTCTGTCTTTTTTTGACACCTTGCCATGTAGAGGGTCAGTTTATAATGCGAACATGTTGCAGTTAAATGGGTTTTGGTGCACATCAATCAGTCCTTTTGAAAATAAAGATTTGTTATTCTTTCAGCTGTTGTCCCTTGCCTGATATATTAGCTGCTGCTGTGGTTCCCAGCTTGTCCTGTTTAACAAAAGTTAGTATATTCCTAAGTCCTGGTGCTCAACCATCCAACAGGTGGCGTAGCTGACTTTTAATTGGCTGTGGCTGTGGTGACGTAATTATGTAAGTGTTTATTTACAGATTTTATTCAGAAAGGTTTTTCCCTCCATATGAAAGGGCTTTCTCGGCACATTCTCTGCACAAATCGCCAAGACATCGGTCAACACAATTACTTTTTTTCAGACAGAGCAGAATTGATTTTTTTAAACCAATTTTCATTGATTTATGTATTTGTAGAAGTGTCAGAGAGTATGATTATGATTGACAAACCACACAGAGCAGAACGGAGGAGCAGGCGTTATTGGAGGTTAGGTGCCGCTGCTGCCGACATCATCAGAGGAGCAAGGGCGGTTTGTTCTGTCATTTTCGGCCGGTGACAGGGCCAAGGTTGAACCCGGGTCGTAGCACTCAGTTACACTCAAGGCAGGTGCCTTAACCACTGAGGCACTTGGTTGTGTTTTAACAGTCAGATTAAACATTCTTCAGTGCGCTGAAGTTTGGCTGTCCCATTATTAGCAGTTGTACAATTCAGGTCAAAATATGAATAAGTAAAGCACTTACACTTGGAAGGTGTGGGCGTATAAGCCAAGCAGTGTCTCCATGGCAGAATATGAGTTGTAACGATTGTAAAATTGGTTGTTTTGGTTCTGTTAGCATAAACAGGCTGCTTTTTTTTTTGCTTCACAGCAGCTTGTGTATGTCAGATTTGAATGCTTTTTTTCCAGTTTACGCAGCTGTGTTTTGGAATTTACCAACGCGCTTCTCTCACCGCAACAACCTCTGCGTGTTCACAGGACGCTGATGTGAGTTGAATTCAATCCTCTGGCACACTCATATGCAGCCATTGGAGGTCTAACTGCAAGCCACTCAGCACACTACGGTGGAGTGGGCCCTCATTGGAGGGCAGGCACTACTCTTGCTGACATCATCCCAGCAACTCCCAGGGGCCTGACGAATCACAGGGTGTCTGAGAACAGTGAGAGAAGGCAACCCTGAAAAACCCACCCAGCACTCTCCCCAGCAGACGAAAGCCAATGTGTTGGCTAATGTTACAGCTGGGGTGAACCCTGGACTGTATAGCCCAGCTTGTGCTCAAGATAGTGCCTTAACGACAATACTCCTCAAGAGCCATATTTGTAAAATTTTGATGGCGTCAAGAGCTTTTTGCTTTCTTACAACCTCTGCTTTATTTTTACATTTAAAAAGGCAGTGAGGAAGAAAATCTTGTGTTTAATTTAATTTAATTTAATGGCCTGATAATGGAAAAAATATTAATAAAGCAGAACTCTACATTGCCAAAGCATGCTCAATAAATCCAGTAAGTTACATTACATTCACGGTGATAAAATCCAATCAATAAAAAGATAGCTGATATCTATAAGAAAAGGGTGGGATTGTACGTGGTACATTTCTTGGTTCTGAAAACATTAAAATACAGGAACAGTTCAAAATAAAGAGATACAAATTTGAAACAGTGACACCAATATATTTGAACAGTGAAGTTAATCATTCCAAAGCTTTACTTTGTTTTAATGCACAGTATTGTAAGCTGTAAGTTGAAGTCTTCTTTTCATGCTATGTTTGTTTAGGTCCTTTTTTCATGCACATGTATTAGTGAAGACTCTGGGTCACATATTCTCAGTGTGACTATGAGTTTAACACATTTCTGAAACCATGGGTAAAAGAGAGCATAAATTATAGGATTGATTGAAGAATTCATATAGATTGGAATCAAAAGGTTTGTAACTGCAAGATATTTAGATTGTAACTTAAAATTTAAGTCAATGAAAACACCTAAGTAGTAAGGTATTAAACACATTAAGAAAACAGCCACTTGAATTCCTAGTGTTTTTGCTGCTTTTTTTTCTGAGGCTACTGAATTATTTTTGCTAGTGTCCTTTACATGATGTTTTCTAACACACCTAATGGTATTCGCATGCTTTTTAGCTATAACAAAAATTTTCATGTATAGGATTATCATTGTTGTGGTTGGCAAAACAAATACTGCTACAAAATCAACAGTAGCCCATACTTCATCGATTGTTACAGAACATGCAACGCATGTAGTATTTGTTTTCACTTCAGTGATGTTCCCATTGAAATAAACAAGAGCAAAGTTGTAGAAAAATGAAAAGAGCCAGAATATTGATATAACCTTCAAAGCTACCCTGACTGTAACTTTGGAGGCGTAGAAAAAAGGATTGGACAGAGCAAAATAGCGGTCCATAGCAATGAAAGAAACATTATAAATTGACACACACGACAGGTAAAAGCCAGCCACATTGCAAATTGTGCAGTACACCGCACCAAAGCACCACTGCGATTGTATCAATGTAGAAAAGTTGAAGGGCATAACGAGCACTCCGACTAGAAGGTCAGAAACAGCCAGAGAGAGGAGGAGGAGATTGGTTGGTGTGTGGAGCTGCTTGAAGTGACAGATGGAGATGATCACCAACAGGTTCCCACACACCGTCAGTAACACGACTGCAGCTGCGGCCGAAAACATCAGTACTTCGACTGCTGTAGCTGACACTCTTCCGGAGCAGGAGGAGTTGGAGGACTGATTGCAGAGCCTCTCTTGATGAACTTCTGTGAGATTCATGTATCAAAAAAACAGCTCCTCTCTCGCTGGACCTGCGTTTAAAGCATTTCATATGTTAAATATTAATCAGGCGGGCAAAGAAATGTCTTCGTGCGTGAAGGTCAACAAGATGTTGTGTGTTCAGGCTCGCAGAGTCTTCCTAGTCATTTAGTGACAACTGTAGTCATATTTATATGGTGGTGTGAGTATTATTTTCTCTCTTGCTGGTTGTTAATATATCCCCATCAGATTTAATGACATCTATTGAACTTTGGGTGACGCAATGCATTAAACAAATGTCAGACAGAATGTCAAGAGACAGTGTCCTTCCCATATCCAGAGGGCAATAAAATCATTTTCACAAAGAATGGATACAGAACTCTTCACATTGGTAAACAAATAACTTCTATACTTCAATGTGTCTGTACCGTCCTAAAGAACCTGTAGGTGAATATCACACTCTAAGACACCAAGTCCCTGTCCATGGTGTCTTTTTTATTCTTATGATATTGTACATTATGGGACATTAACATACATGTCACCTAAAAGTCACGGTTCTCATTCCCTTTTGCCAGAAAGCCATTGAAATGTTTCAGATGGGACAGAAAATGCAGTTTTTGAATAAAACTATTCTTGTGACAAGTTGAGAAATTTATGAAGGTCTTTACCTCTTTTACCAAAAAAATATTAGATATTTCAATGAAGAATAACACCCAAGTTTAAAGACATGTACGCAGGTGCAACACATGAGCACCCTGCCCACAGTCAACAGGGCAGCTCCATGCTGTTCCAAGCTTTTTTTTTAATGAAGTTATACTTTAAAACACACACACAAGAGTGCAGAAAGAATCAGAGGCCGGCAAAGTGTCTGTAGGCAGCAGGAAGGACTGTTCCACCAACAAAACTGAAAAAAGAGCATAAAACTAGGAGCCCCCCCCCCCCACAAAAATAAATAAAGAAAATAATAATAAAGCAGAGGAGGGTACAAAGTGGTCAGTCCTCACAGGGCCTCACAGTCACTAAAACAGAGCAGCTCTTAGGGGCGTCACCTATCACGTTAGTGCCATCTTCTGGCACATTGCTATGACTGCTCTGTGTGAGGATTTCTGTGGACGCTCAGCACCTGAATATCATTGCAATGTGCACAGCACAAATTGTCATCAGCACAAATGACTCTGCCTTTTTCGTAAACTTGAAACATACCACTGAATGTGATTCAGTTGCTGGTGCACTCTGCAACAGGATGAACAGTGACCTTTTCGCCCACACAGAGGCAGCAGTGGGTGACAGGAGTTTGGCTGGCTACGCTGCAGAGCTAACAGAATTAAGAATGAGGTCTGGTGGAGCTAGAGAGGCCACACATGAACAGTGGCCAAGGCACTTCCAGGAAACCATTTAAAAAATCATACCCCTCAGATTCATTTAACAGTCTTGTTACATGCAGATTATTGTGGTGTCAACCAGGGAGGAGGGCAGAAAGCAAAGGCTGGTGGCATAGCTCATCACTTTGCAAGGGTGTGCCACAAACAAGAGGGAAAGCCTGTTTGCACTGAAAATGTGAACTGCCTTCTGTGATGTCCTGATAAGGGGACAAGGATTATGTTTGTGGTTTGTTAATTTTGCCTTTGTTCGTTTAGTATTTTCTTATTGCCAGTCTTGTGAGGGCGAGCAGAAGAAGCGTTTTGTTGTGTTTGTCTCTCACCTCTCAGCTGCAGCTCAGTAAACTGTGGTCTGCAGGCTGAAAAACTTAAGGTTCAAATCCCTCATCTGATCACTCCCAAACCAGAACCTGCCTATGTGCGAATTTGATAGTGAATACTGGGAGTGATTGCTGACTGACAGCCATGGAGCCATTCCCCTTAGTCAGCTGATATGTGAGGTGTGTATCTGTAAGATGCAAACTGTAAGAAAACAAAGGGCGTGATCTCCATTTGCAAGGTGGAATAAGAAAAAAAATTATTTGGTGCAATCAGGCAGGGGCAAAGAGAGATTAGTACGGTTAGCAGCAGAGCTTCACACAAAACAATCTTTTTAGGTCTTGGGAGTAGTTGAATAATGAGTGCAAGTTGTCGAAATGTTTATTCAACAGACAGAAACCCTTGATATTTTTTCCCACTGGCCACTGAGGTCCTGAGAGTCGTTCTTCAACCTAGGTGTGCTGTCTAAGGAGTCTCCATCTCCACCTGCCTGGATAATTGAGGAATGGACTTTGTTGGGTCCCTGATAGCTCACAGTGTCAAATTATGATATAGAACAAAATGCAAAGAATATATACTATATGCAACATATTTTATAAATTACATGCAATAGAAAAACTTTACATAGTAGGGTGGAGTTTTGAAGGAGAATAAACAATGGCCATTCACATGTACAGATAACAAAAAAGACAGTTGTTATATGCCTGGGCATAATGTTTTTGAACATGAGCTAGAAATGGAAATCTTCTTTTAATTGTATTTTATACTTTGCCATTTTTGCACTGTCCTTGTTCAGCATCTGTGACTAAAATACTGTTAAAATAAAAACAGGGCTTATTTAATGCATGGTGGTGCCAAACAGTGGCTCCCAAGTGCCTCTCATGCACTTGTTCCAAGCACAGGCTGAGCCCTACAGTCAGGCCCAAAATCAGCTGTGTCATTAGCCGACAGGGAGCCCACATCAGTGGAACAAGCTGACTTCGCTCTGCCAGGGATAGAGGTGGGCATGTCGGCCAGGTTCCCCCCGTTACTTTGTCCTCAGCGCCCTGGTACTACCGCGTGCTACCCAGATCACATCAGGAGGAAGCATCTATCCTGAAATGACATTTACCTCCCAGGGCACTGGGTAATTTGTTGTGTGGAAAAATAGTCACGGTTAACTGTGCGTGGAGGGCTGCATGCACCTTGCCCCGTGCTCCTGAGTGGGTTAAGAGGTTGTGATTGCAGTGATGAGCTGAAAACGCGAAACTGGCAACTATAAAATGAACCGATGAAAACAAAGAAAAATGCAGAAATATGAACAGCAAGAGGAAAAAAAAAACTGTCAATTTAAACCCTAATGATAAAAATAATGAATAAAGACTAATTGGAAGGGGGCGGGGGGGGGGGGCTTCCTGGAAACTATACTTCGATAAACTATGAACTTTCCATAAACCATAGTCACCAATGTAGCAGATGCTGTCAATCATCTGTTCTACAGTACAGAATAACATCAAACCTGTCACATGTGTATCTTCCCTCTTTTTAATGGATAGTAGATACCAGATTGTTTAAGTGTCCTTTGAAAGTACATTTATCAGTGAGGATTCTGAGCTACATATCTTAAGCGTTAAAATGAGTTTAACACATTTCTGAAACCAGGAATAAAACAGAGCATAAATGATTGGATTGATGGAAGAATTTAGATATAGCAAACTCAACATATTCAAAATTGCAAGATACACAGATGGTTTCCTTATGTAGACATCCAGGAAAACACTTATGTAGTAAGGTACTAAACACAGTAAGAATGCAAACACTAAAATTCCTAGTGTTTTTGCTGCTTTTCTTTCAGATGCCACAGAATAATTCATTTTCCTTGTGTTCTTTGAATGATGCTGTTCTCTGGCACACCGAATAGTATTTGCATGCCTTTTAGCAATGGCAAAAATGTTCAAATACATAATTATTATTGTCAAGCATGGAGCAATAAACACCAGAATAAAATCAACAACAGCCCATATGTCATTCACTGCAAGAGAACACTCTCCCGCACAAATAGTATTTTCAATATCAATGATATTTCCGTTGAAATAAAGAAGAATCAAATTATACACCATTGAATACAACCACAGTAAAGATATTATCTTCAAAGTTGCATTCACTGTGACTTCAGTGGAGTAGAGAAAAGGATTGCACAGAGCAAAATATCGGTCCACAGCAATGCAAGCAACATTATAAATTGATACACAAGTCAGGTAAAAGGAGGCTGCATTGTAAATGATGCAAACCACTGCATCAAAGCACCAGTGTGATTCTATCAGCATAACAAAGTGGAAAGGCATCACGGTTATTCCAACTAGAAAGTCAGCCACAGCCAGAGAGAGGAGGAGGAGGTTGGTTGGTGTGTGGAGCTGCTTGAAGTGGCAGATGGAGATGATCACCAGCAGGTTTCCACACACTGTCAGAAACACAACTGCAGCTGCAGCCGAATACATCAGCACGTCCACTGCTGTTAGTGACGCTGTTTCAAAACAGGAGAAGTTGGAGGACTGGGCACAGAAATCCCCTTCATTAGCTTCTGTGAGATTCATAAATGAAGAAAGCAGCTCCACTTTCATTGACTGAGAAAATGACCAGCAGTTATGATGTGTAAAATAAGACATGAGTCATCCTAATCATTTAGTAGGAACTGCAAAGTCATATTTATATCATGGTTTTACTATTTTTTTTCTATGTTGGTGGTTGTTAATGAATACCCATCAGAATTGCTGTTAAACTGGGATTATGTCATGAGACACAGTAGTATAGCAACATCATCATAATTACAAAATCAGAAAACATTTCAAGAGAGGAAAAGGTTAGATTCAGTGCACTCCTTGACCTAAACCCAACAAATTATTTTCATGAAGAATAGATCCAAACGGTCTTTATAAATAGAGTCAAAAAAGAACAGCTTCATATTCTCTGAAAAACTCAATACAACAGCTTTAAATTGTGCAGACATGTAAAGGCATAGAAGAAAATCTGATCTTGAAAATAAGAATGTAATTGATAAGGCTCATGATGTGGCAGCCATATTGAATTTCTAGGTTACCAGCTTCCCCCCCTTAGCGCCCTGGTACCCATTTGGGTGCCTGTGTGATACCTGGATCATGTCAGGAGGATGCATCCGTCCCATGAGGGCGTTTACCTGCCAGCGCACAGTGCGTAAAATAATCACAGTTATTTTTTGATAATAATTAGTTATTATATTCAAGCTGCACACACCTTGCCCCATGCTAAGAGTGGGTTAAGAAGTTGTCATCGCAGTGGCGATGAGCATAAAATGCATAATTGGCAACTACAAAATGAACTGATGAAAATGGAGAAAAATAACAAAATATAAGCAGCAAGAGGAAAAAACAGCCAATTTAAACAGTAATCACAGAATAATTATGAATAAATACAAAGTGGAGGGGGGACCTTCCTGGAAACACTTGTACTATAAACTGTAAGCTTTCTATAAACTATGGTCACCAAAATAGTAGGTGATCTTCAGTAGAGGGTTTGCATACATGGAAAGAAGACAAGAACCAAGGCACTCAAATAAGATGAAAAAAGCATTAATGTGTCTTTGTTACATTGCAGGTTTTACATAAACATGTTAAAAAAATGCAACATGTCATAGTTTTTAAACATGTTTATCTAGGACTTACCATGTAATACAGGCATTTTATCTCTTAACCTTAGTTGAGTGCTGGGATTCTTGTCTTCTTTTCATTGCTAAAAAAATCATGCTGTTATAACATGCTGTCCTCATCTGTTCTACAGTAAAAAATAGTAACAGACCTGTCACATGTGTATCTTCCCTCATTTTAAATGGATAGTAGATACCAGATTGTTTAAGTTTCCTTTGAAAGTACATTTATAAGTGAGGAATCTGAGCTACATATCTTAAGTGTTACAATGAGTTTAACACACTTCTGAAACCAAGAATAAAACAGAGCGTAAATGATTGGATTGATGGAAGAATTTAGATATAGCAAACTCAACATATTCAAAACTGCAAGATACACAGATGGTTTCCTTATGTAGACATCAAGGAAAACACTTATATAGTAAGGTACTAAACACAGTAAGAATGCAGAGACTAAAATTCCTAGTGTTTTTGCTGCTTTTCTTTCAGATGCCGTAGAATCATTCATTTTCTTTGTCTCCTTTGAGTGGTGCTGTTCTCTGGCACACCTAATTGTATTTGCATGCCTTTTAGCAATGGAAAAAACTTTCAGATACATTATTGTTATTGTCAAGCATGGCACAATAAAAACTAAAATAAAATCAACAACAGCCCATACGTCATTGATATAAACAGAACACTCTCCTGCACAAATAGTATTTTCAAAATCAGTGATATTTCCGTTGAAATAAAGAAGAATCACATTGTACATCATTGAATACAACCACAGTAAAGATATTATCTTCAAAGTTAAATTCACTGTCATTTTGGTGGAGTAGAGAAAAGGGTTGCACAGAGCAAAATATCGGTCCACAGCAATGCAAGCAACATTATAAATTGACACACAAGTCAGGTAAAAGGAGGCTGCATTGTAAATGGTGCAAACCACTGCATCAAAGCACCAGTGTGATTCTATCAGCATAACAAAGTGGAAAGGCATCACAGTTACTCCAACTAGAAAGTCAGCCACAGCCAGAGAGAGGAGGAGGAGGTTGGTTGGTGTGTGGAGCTGCTTGAAGTGACAGATGGAGATGATCACCAGCAGGTTTCCACACACTGTCAGGAACACAACTGCAGCTGCAGCCGAATACATCAGCACGTCCACTGCTGTTAGTGACGCTGTTTCAAAACAGGAGAAGTTGGAGGGCTGGGCGCATAAATCCTCTTCATTAGCTTCTGTGAGATTCATGAATGAAGAAAGCAGCTCCACTTTCATTGACTGAGAAAATGACCAGCAACTACAATGTGTAATATAAGACATCATCTAATCATTTAGTAGGAACTGCAGTCATATTTATATCATGGTTTTACTATTTTTTTCTATGTTGGTGGTTGTTAATGAATACCCATCAGAATTACTGTCTTCTGTTGAACTGGGGTTATGTGATACAGTAGTATAGCAACAACAAAATAACATCATAATTAACAAAATCAGAAAATGTGTCAAGAAAGGAAAAGGTTAGATTCAGTGCACTCCTTGACCTAAATCCAATAAATTATTTTCATGAAGGATGGATCCAAACCGTCCTTTGAATACAGTCAAAAAAGAACAGCTTTTTCTATAAAACTCCATACAACAGCTTTAAACTGTGTAGACAAGTAAAGGTATAGAAGATAATCAAGTCTGGAAAATAAGAATGTAATTGATAAGGCTCATGATGTGGCAGCTATATTTAATTTCTCTTCAATTTACATATATATACAGTAGATCTGAAATGTCTACACACCCTTTCAAAATTTCTTGCTTTTGGTGTCTTAAAGGCTGAAATCAAGACAAGTGAAGTCAAACCTTATTAAGCTTTATTCACACATTGTAACCAAAATGAATGAAAAACTTGTGAATGTATTGGTTGAATAGTTCTGCACACCCCTAAATGAATACTTCGTGGAAAGCACCTTTTGATAACGTGATAACGGCAGTGAGTCTGTTTGGATAGGTCTCTACCGACTTCTCACATCTAGATTTTGCAGTTTATCTCCCATTCTTCTTTGCAGTACAGTTTGAGTTAAGTTACATTGCGAGGGGACCACTTATGATTGGCTCTGTTAAGGTCAGGTCAAAGATTTTCAATTCTCCTGAGGCGTGTTTCTGCTGGTCCAGCAGTGGTAGCTGACACATGCCTATGGCCAGCAGGTACATGCAGCAGTCATGGGGTAGAAGTGTCGAGGGGGTGAAACATTGCCCCTCTCTGGCTTGGGGAGGTGTTGTAAGACATCTTCCTTCTCTCCATTGAATGAAAATACTTTTCTGAATCTCCGATGAGTCAGCAAGGAAACTTTGAAGAGCCTCAATGTCCATGCTATGCTTTTGGATCTGTGTCTCTACTCTTGTGTAGTCAGGGCACAAAGGGTCTGCTCCAGCAATCAGCCGGGCAGTCAAGTCAGGGTCTGACACCACTGTGTACTTTGCAAGAAACGGCAACAGTAAATATTAAACTCACAATACACCGACAAGTAGGTGTCAGGGGTTCAGAGACTGCTTCCGAAACCAGCCAGCAGGTGTCCTCGTGACAGCCTCTCTGTCCCTTTTTGCTTGCTGCTTCTCGGAGCTTCCACCAGAGGGTTCTGTCTCCCTGTTTGTGCCTTGCCCAATCTAGTTAATCAGTTCCACCTGTGTGTTGCGAGTCTGATCATGTCTTTTCACGGTCTGTATAAGCCCTGCCTGTTCCTTTGTTGGCTGCTCGGTCTTGAGCTGTCCTGCCTTGTATATGTTCCTGTACACAAAGCTTTGTGTTCTTGAGTCCTCAGTAAAATTACTTGATTTCTTTACATTTACATTTACATTTATTCATTTAGCAGACGCTTTTATCCAAAGCGACTTACATAGGTTACAGTTCTTTACAATGTTATCCATTTATACAGATGGATATTTACTTACTTTACCATCTGTCTGTATCACTGTGTGGTCTCTGCTATTGGATCCTACCTGCTCACTTGCTACAGTAGCCTTAGATTAAAGAAGTGAAGGAATCATTACATGACAGTATTTCTCAAAGGCATGCAAGTTGACTTGCCCACCAACTCAATTACATGCAAATAGCATTAACTCGTATTCAAATCATCGTACCTATATCAATTACAGTCATTAATCAAACACTGTACACTACCACTCAAACTTTTGGGCATACCTGATTAAGATAATGGGAAACATGCATTCAAACATATTTTGATCTACAGACTTATGCTTAAAAGGTTGAAATTTGTTTCTTAACATATTGTAGTGTGTTGGGGGGGTAGGTGGGCGGAGCTTCCCAGCATGCCTTGGGGCCCCACTGTGAATGTAACTGCCTTCGTGAACCATGTACTGCCCTCCTACCGTGTCAGTGTTATATGTGTGTTCCTTCCTGGTTTGCTCTGTTGAAAAATAAAAGACTTGCTGCCAAAAGAGCAGTAGCAGTAGCAGTAGCAGCAGCAGCAGCAGCAGCAGCAGCATTATTGTTCTGGAGAAGACCCAGCTCACCACAATATAAATAATGAAGCTGATGCCTATGTATGAATTTAGTTACAAAAATTAGAAAAACCCTTCAATAAGTAAATGTGTCCAACCTTGTGACTCGTACTGTATGTAACACAAAATCAGTCACTATGTAGTTTGAGTTGAGGGGGTTGAAGAATAACAATAAAGACACATGGAAACCTCAATATTCATAAAGTAGGGAGAGAGTGATTTTTCATTCAAGTTGCGTGTAACTGTTGGAACTTTCTCAGTTTTTGCAGCACAGTACGTTTTAACACTGTGAGTGTATCTGTCTGTGTGAAACGGATGTAAAGTGCGTCTGCGAACTGCTGTTCTTGGCTTGGCTAAACTCTAATGGCCTGTGTCGCTAGAGCCAGTTGAGCTAATGGCAATTTGCCCCTAGCGCTATCGGCAACAATGCTAGCTAATCAAGTTTCAGGGAGTGACGTTACCACTGAAACCTTTCTGATACCTGTTACCCTTCTAGCTTTATGCCCAACTCGCATAAGTGTAGCAGAGCTGAAATAGCTTATATGAGCCCTGCATAAAGCGGGGTAGCAGGTAGCAGAGCAGTTTCAGCGGTTACGTCACTCCCTGAGACTTAATTACCTAGCGTTGTTTCCGAAAGAGCTAGGGGAAATTTGTCTTTAGCTCAACTGGTAACTACGCTGGCCGTAAGGGTTTAGCCGAGAAAACGAGAATATCGGTTTGAAACTCGCTAACCAGATAGCATCCATTGAAAACACACACAACGCACTCTACCCCCGTTCCACAAGCTGCTAATTTCAGCTCTGCTGCGTGGGCAACACTACGCGTGGATGTGTAGCTGCGGTTACCAATCTTTTGCAAAATGCTGATCTTGAGCAGACTAAGCACATTCACGCGGAGAAGCCCCCTGAGCGCGCCGAATCCTTCTGTGTGCACTAACCTCTAGCATGCACTGGGTACGGTACGGTAACTCCAAGTCCCGCTAGCCTATCCAGCTAGCTGTGCAACCCACTGGCCGTCGTATGGAACGAGAAATAAACGTTGTCCGATCCGAAGGAAATATTTGCATTAAAAAAAAAAAAAAACTTAGCAATTTGCTCGATTGGGCACAACCGTATTGCAACGAGACATTAATCGAGAAAATGCAAAACGCCGTACAAGCACATTAATAAAACTGAGTTAGCTAGGAGCACCGATTTTAACCTTGTAACACATAGCTTGGCTATGTAAACAAAAAATACACTATATGGACAAAAGTATTTGGCCACACCTATTTTTCAGGGTTTGGGCTAGGCCCCTTATCTCCAGTGAAGGGCAATCTTAATGCTTCAGCATACCAAGACTTTTTGGACAATGCTATGCTTTCAACTTTGTGGCAACAGTTTGGGGAAGGCCCTTTTCTATTCCTACATGACTGTGCCCCAGTGCACAAAGCAAGGACTATAAAGACATGGTTTGATGAGTTCGGTGTGGAAGAACTTGACTGGCCCGCACAGAGCCCTGACCTCAACCCCATCGAGTGCCTTTGGGATGAACTGGAACGGAGATTGCGAGCCAGGCCTTCTCGTCCAACATCAGTGCCTGACCTCATAAATGCTCTACAGAATGAATGGGCACAAATTCCCACAGAAACACTCCAAAATCTTGTGGAAAGCTGTTACAGCTGCAAAAGGGGGACCAACTCCCTACTAACGTATATGTATTTGAATACAATATAATGGTCAGGCGTCCGAATACTTTTGTCCATATAGTGTATGTTACTGTGTAAATAGGAACTTAGCTGTCCATTCGGAGTCTATTGTCCAAGGAAATGATTGTTCAAGTGCAATTTGTGACAGCCTTTGTTAGCCAGGAGGCCCTTGCTCCCACTACGGTAATGGCAGTGAGGTGAGGTGGAGTGGGAAAACATGAGTCCACTAGCTTGTAAGTGGACATTAAAACAATTAACAAAATGATGAGATCTCTGTGTTTAATAAAGAAATTGGTGTGATTACAAACAGCGGGCCACTTTGTGGTTCGTCACTGTTTTTTTTTTTTTTTTGTACATGTGAGGTTAAAACACCAAGCAACATCCCCCCCCAAAATGAAATAGAATTTTTCCAGCAATCCACACAGTTTCCATCACACTCTGAAGAAATGTACAGCAACATTTATAAGAACTCTTAAAGAGGTAGGACAGACTGACACAAGGTGTCCACTTTCTTCCCGAAATGGTGGCCTTAACTTTCTCATCCCTGACCAGGAGACTCTTTTTCCTCCTTTTTATTTTTTAAAACTAAACTGCAACAATGTATTGTAACTTGTAATGTCATAAAGAGTCTTGGAAAAGGAAAATTCCTCCAGGGGCCTCCAAGTCTTTTCTTTGCTTGAAAAGGACTGTATTTACAGTACATCCAGTATTTCCCAGTCTATCTCTATTGTACCTGACATTAAACTGTAACATGTACAATCGACAAAATAAAACAACGGATAAATGATTCATTATTTTATTTTCCCTACTGTGAATGTCATGATTTAATAGTTTAACCATGCCAACACAGAAAAGAAAAATTTATCTAGAAGATCTGAATGGTCTTTCTCTGTGAAATCTCTGAGAAGTTCACCAAGGCTGTGAGAATCCTCATTCACTACAACTCCTGTGGGAGAAGTCCTCTCCTGAAGTCCTGTACTAATATTGGACCTGTCACATGTGTAGATTTCTTCATTTTAATTTACAGCAGATACCAGATTAAGCATCCTTTGACAGCACATTTATCAGTGATGATTCTGAGCGACAAATCCTAAGAGTTAGAATGAGTTTAACACACTTCTGAAACCATGAATAAAACAGAGCATAAATGATTGGATTGATGGTAGAATTTAGATAAACCAAACAGGACAGATTCAAAACTGCAAGGATGATAGAAGATTTCTGCAGATAAACATCAAGTAAAACATCAAGTAAAACACATGTATAGTAAGGTAAGGTGGCCGGTCTATTGCACAATCCAAACAGCAATCGCTGGAATTCAAATACCCCAAGCAGGGCGGTGACTGCTGTGTACTCTTGCCAGTAAGCAGTTGTGAGATCCAAGGTTGAGTACTGTTCATTACATACTGTTAAAAAGGGCCACACCCCTTTGTCCCTCCCTTTGGTTGCCTCAGTTTATGCACACCACCCCCACCTCTCACAAACCCTTTGTTTACAAATCAGTTGAAACTTGCCCAAACTGGTCCTACTGCTCCCCTCATCAGTAGCACCCCCACAAGTAACCCGAGGCACAGGAGCACCCCCAAGGACAGCCCCAGATCACCATTCTGCTCTCTTGGCCTGCCTACCTGCATGCACAATTAAGCCTCTGCAGTTGTGAAAGAATGCCGCTGAAGTTCTGATTTTCAACCAACCAAAGAGGGCTCACGTTACACCTCTCTTGGTCTTGCTCCACTGGCTCCCTGTAACTGTCCGCATCATGTTCAAGGCCTTGATGCTTGCGCACAGGAAGACCAACAAAACTGCACCTACCTACCTGAACTCACTACTGCAAGTCTGTGTTCCTTCCTGACCGCTATGCTCTGCTACCGAATGGCGTCTGGTGGTCCCGTCATATCGGAATAACCTTCTCGACCCTTTTCAGTCTGGCTTCAGGGCTGGTCATTCTACAGAGACTGCCCTATTCTGCATTACTGTGGCTCTTCAATCAGCCAGAGCTTGCTCAAACTTCCTCCCTGTAATGCTTGATAGGCAACTATCCTTCTCCTCTCAGGTGGCAGCAGTAAGTAAAGCATGCAGATTCTTCTTGTACAACATCTGAAGGATATACCCCTATCTCACTACGTACTCTGCACAGCTCCTAGTTCAGGCCCTGGTCCTCGCACACCTGGACTACTGTAACTCGGTCCTTGCTTGCCTTCCTGCCTGTGCAGTCAAACCTGTACAACTAATCCAGAATGCAGCTGTATGACTTGTGTACAATCTCCCTAAACGTAGTCATTCCTCCTCTGCTCACCATACTTCACTGGCTTACTGCCATCGCTCGCGTCAAGTTCAAAACCTTGGTGCTGGCATACAGGACATCGAATGGGACAGCCCCCTCATACCTACAACCGCTCTTCAAACTCTATGTTCCCTCGAGATCGCTGCGCTCTGCATCTACAGGGCAACAGACTGTCCTGACCTGACAGGGTCGCTCTTTCAGACACAATTTCTGTCTGTATTGGTCTCTCAGTGGTGGAATGAACTCCCTACAGAGGTTAGGACAGCAGAATCACTGGCCACCTTCCGACTTAGACTGAAGACCCACCTTTTCAGACTGCATCTTGGTCCCACTGTCAGTGCTCCCGCCCCCTAGCTATGCTGTTTTTGTTTTCCTTGTGTTCTTGCCCTGCCCCGCTCCCCGCCCGGTCTCCTCCTGTCCACACACCTGCTTCCCATCCCCTCGTCAGCCCTGCCCTATATCTTCCCTGCGTGTCCCGGTCCTGTTGCTAGTTAGTAGCAGTGTGAATTTCGCCTGTTTCGTCCCCGCCATTTCTCTTCTGTGTGCTGTTTTCCGTGTTTGACTTGCCTGTTATTGACCTGATTCCTGCCTGCCGCTCTGCCCTGTTCACCGATACTTCTGCCTGCCTGGTGTTTGACCCTGCCTGTTTCGGTTACCTGTACCTGGATTTGGCTTCGGACTGCCTTTCTGGTTTAGACCCTGCTTGTTCTTCGATTATGTTCTTGCCTGTGTTATAATAAATTCGCCGGAAACCCAACGCTCCTGTGGTCTGCGTCTGAGTCCTTGCTCTAGCCCTAACACCCACATCAATCCCCACCCCATAACACCTGCTACCTCTAGTATTTAATGTTTAATTTGTATAATATTGTAATGTATTTTGATTCAGTGTTCTAGGACCTGTTGTATCATAGTATACTTGGCTTCTGTTAGATTGCACAAGTTAACTTGTGGTAGGGCTTGAATAGTGTTATGCTCACACTCACTGGTCTGGGAGTGTTTTTAGCCTGGTTTGACACTGTTGCTCCTTTAAATTGAATGGATACACTTATATTCTATCGTGATGGAAGTCGCTCTGGAGAAGAGCGTCTACTAATTGAATGTAATGTGATGTAATGCACTACTGTAATAAGGTGACTCTGACTACGGCTTTAGTGAACCACTTCAGCTCTTTCATTGGGTGCAACCCATGCTGTGGCTTTGGGTCAGTGTAATACAGAAGGTTATGAATAACATATCGAGATGAGGATTTTTTCACCATCCAACCAATCAGCATTCTTCTCTAGCTCTTGAATGAGCCTTCCTGTGACGGGATCATCCCATTGCAGTCATCGAAAATGAGAGCGATTCTCAATGCAAAGAGGGGGTTGCACATGGAGTCTTGTCATTTCAAGACTGGACTACTGCAATGCTTTCTTGGCTGGCCTACCTGCCAGCATTAAGCTTCTACAGTTGACCCAGAATGCGGCTGTGCGTCTGGTTTTCAATGAAACGAAGAGGGCCCACAGTACACCCCTCTCTGTCTTGCTCCATTGGCTTCCTGTAGCTGCCCGCATCAAGTTCAAGGCCTTGATGCTTGCATTCAGAGCACCCAACTGCACCTACCTACCTGAACCTCAATACCTCAATACTAAAAGCCTATGTTCCCTCCCGAGCACTATGCTCGGCTACCAAACGTCACATCGTGACACAAAATCACTATCTAGAACTTTTTGTGGAATTGTCCCCTGATGATTGAATGAACTTCCAGAATTCCTCTGTTCTGCTGAGTCCCTCCCTATTATCAAGAAACATCTGAAGACACGGTTCTTCCACACTCACTTGATCACCTGAAACAGTACCCCCAAAGCAATTTCTTACATGTTAAACATTGTTTTCCTATAATAATAATAATAATAATACATTTTAATGTATAGTTTAATGCCATCATATCTCTAGCAGCTAGCTTGCACCTTGTCTAGTCATGCAGTGCTTCTAATGTTGTTGACTCCTTATATAGCTTTTTGATTGTGTTGTACCCTGCCTCCCTTGTAAGGCCCTTTGGATAAAAGTGTCTGCCAAATGAATAAATGTAAATGTCAATGCTATCACGATTGCTTTCTACAGATGAGTCAACAGTCTCAGAGGGAAGTGGTGTGGTGTTATGATGTCCATTTTCCCTTTGCATAGCACGTGACTGAAGAAAATACAAAGGTGTAACGACCAGGTGCAACGTTGTTGCAAGGGAATATTAATCACAAACAACGCAAAACACTATAAAAATACATTAAAAAATCAGTCAACTGCAAACAACGGATATAGCTGAATAAGTAATAAGCTAACACCTAGATTCAGAATCTTTAGTCCAAGGAAATGATTGTTCTGACACCATTTGTGACAGGGAGAGCTCGTTACCTCCACAGTTACGGTGGTGAGGTGTGGAGGAGTAGGAAACTCTGCTAGCTTGTAAGCTTGTAAGTGAGCGTTGGCACAAAAAAATGATGAGACCTCTGTGGAGTGGCAGTGCACCTCAGTGTTTAATAAGGAATTTCGAAGAATTACAAATAACGGCCCACTTTGTGGTTCTGCCACATTTTTTTTGTACATGCAAAGATAAAGCATCAAGCAACATCTCAAAAGAAAAGGCCAATTTCACCAGCATTCCACGCAGTTTTGAGTCACCTTCTGAACAACCGTACAGCAAAGTTTATAAGAACTCTTGAAGAGGCAGGACAAAATAAAAGGCAGACCGTTGCAAGGTGTCCTCTTTCTTCCTGAAATGGTGATCCTGATTTTCTCATTCCTGACTGGGAGACTCTTTTTCCTCCTTTTTATTTTTTAAAACTAAACTGCAGAACTTTTGCTACTTGTAAAGTCTTTTTTGTTTGCTTGAAAATGATTGTGCATATAGATTATATCCAGCATTGCCCAGTTTACATCCATTGTACATGTCATTAAATTGTGACATGTACAATTGAGAAAATAAAATAATGGATTAATAATCAGCTGTACATATCATTTAATAGATAAACCATGTCACCACAGAAAGGAAGAATCCATCTAGAAGATCTGAATGGTCTTTCTCTGTGAAATGTCTGAGAAGGTCACGTAGGTCATCAGAATCCTCATTCAGTACAACTCCTGTGGTAGGAGTCCTCCCCTGTACTGCAGTACAAAATCATAGGGGACCTGTCACATGTGTAGCTTACCTTATTTTAATTTACAGTAGATACCAGATTAAGTGTCCGTTGAAAGCACATTTATCTGTGATGATTCTGAGCTACATATCTTAAGTGTTACAATTAGTTTAACACACTTTTGAAACCATGAATAAAACAGAGCGTAAATGATTGGATTGATGGTAGAATTTAGATATATCAAACAGGACGTACTCATAACTGCAAGATATATAGAATGCTTCTTTATATATAGTCCAAGAAGAACACTTGTGTAGTAAGGTATTAAAGAGAGTAAGAACACAGAGACTAGAATTCCAATTGTTTTTGCTGCTTTTCTTTCAGATGCCACAGAATGCATTCTCTTCATGTCCTTTGACTGGTACTGTTCTCTTACACACCTAATATTATTTGCATGCTTTTTTGCAATGGCAAAAACTTTCAGGTACATAATTATTATTGTCATGCATGGTGCAAAAAATACTACGATAAAATCAACAACAGACCATATGTAATTGACAGTAACAGAACACTCTCCAGCAAAAATAATACCTTCTGTAATGTCAGTGATATTTCCATTGAAATAAAGAAGCAACAAGTTGTAGATTACTGAAAACACCCAGAGAAAGGATATTATTTTCAAAGTTACATTCACTGTGAATCTAGTAGAATAGAGGAAAGGGTTGCTCAGAGCAAAATATCGATCCACAGCAATGCAAGCAACATTATAAATGGACACACATGACAGAACAAAAGGCAACCACAGAAAAAATAGTGCAATATACTGCACCAAAGCACCAGTGAGATTCAATCAACTGAATAAAGTGGAAAGGCATCGCAGTTATTCCAACTAGAAAGTCAGCCATCAGCCAGAGGAGAGGAGGAGGAGGTTGGTTGGTGTGTGGAGCTGCTTGAAGTGACAGATGGAGATGATCACCAGCAGGTTTCCACACACTGTCAGTAATACAGCTGCAGCTGCAGCCGAATACATCAGCACACCTACTGCAGTAACTGACAACCTTTCAAAACAGGATGAATTGGAGCACTCGGCACAGAATCCTCTTCATTAACTTCTGTGAGATTCATGAATCCAGAAGCAGTTCCACTTTCAATGACTGAGAAAATGACCAGCAGTTATAATGTGTAAGATATGAGATCAGACAGACACTATTTTCATGTGAAAAAGTAGCAAGATGTAATATGGCTGGTCTTGTAGAGTCATCCTGATCTGTAGAATCCTGAATTGTTGAACCGTATTTATACCATGGTATTTCTATTTTTATGGTGATGGCTGTTAATGAATACCCATCAGAATCAACTGAACTGGGGCGATGGGCCACAGTTCTATAGTAATGCAAAACAACATGGTAATTACAAAGTCAGAAAAAGTATCAAGAGAGGAAAGGGAATCAGTGCACGTATTGATGCAGGCCCAACAAATTACTGATATGAAGAACAGACATGAATAAATAGTCAAGAACAGAAAAGCTTTTTATTATTTATAACTCAATTGCTTAAAATTATGCAGACATGTAAGGGCATAGAAGAATTCTTGAAAATAAAAATGAGGTTTACACACACACACACACAAACACACACACACACATACACACACACACACACATACGTATACCACACACATGCCTTATATGCCCTTCTTTTGCATTTCATAAAGGTTCCGCTATCTGGTATGAGGCTGGCAGGAAATTAAAGTGTTGTTAATATTCATGCTGATGTTGTCTTAGCGTGCTTTACTACTGTGCATGCATACGTCTCTCCTCCAGAGGGTGCTGTTGAGGCCCTGTCTGACAGCACAACAACTTTAACAGGTGTCCTCTTTCTTCCTGAAATGGTGATCTTGACCTTGACCTGACTGGGAATCTCTTTTTGCCCCCTTTCTGTTTTTTTTTTTTTTAACTACCAAAACTATCTTTTGTCACTTGTAATGTTATAAAGAGTCTTGCTTGCAAAAGTGAAATACCTCCAAATGCTCCCAAGTCTGCTTTGTTTGCTTAAAAATGACTGAAATGCATATACAACATGTCCAGTATTGCCACGTTTAACTCCATTGTTCATGTCAATAAAATGTAACATGTACAATGGACAAAATAAAAATAATGGATTAGTAATTCTTAATTTTATATTCGTAACTGTATGTGTCATGATTTAATACTTGAACAATGCCAACACAGAAAAGAAAAATCCACCTAGAAGATCTAAATGATATTTC